>NW_007258436.1:400200-403817 GCF_000164805.1 Carlito syrichta | reverse complement strand
TCTACAATAAATCAAAAAATTATTAGCCGGGTGTGGTAGTGCGTGCCTGTAGTTCCAGCTCCTTGGAAGGCTGAGGCGGAAGGATCGCCGGAGCCTAGCGGGTGGAGGCTGTGGTGGCCGGGAGCGGCCGCTGCACTCCAGTCTGGGCGACAGAGTGAGACTCCAGCTCAAAAAAAGACGTTGTCTTATCTAACAATGGATGTCTGAACAACGGAAGATGAAAAATGCAAGATGCTCAAAAATGAGAAGGCAGCTTGTGCCACAGTCAGAGACTTGGAAACTCTCAACACTTCCCTTCTTGTTGTCTTTGCTCCTTCCCCCCACCGGTGTGCACATATTTGCTGAGAGGGACTGGCATCAAGAAGGCGCCAGTTTGCATCGTCAGGAGGGGTCATTGTCAGGCTTAAAAAAAACGCGGTGGAAAAGAAGGAACACTTTTCCCAACAAGGTGAAGTGCAGTACCGTTCAGAACAAGGCCTACAGACAGGGAGTGGGATTTGCAGTGTCTTTTGGGGGACAGGTTCAGAACACAGTTCTGTGACTGAAGCCCCCCAGACAGTCCTAGGTAGGGCACGTCATATCACTCCCACTGGGGGCCATTCCTAACCTCCACCATTATGGCGGCCCCTGGGTTTCCAGACATGTCCCCTTCCCTGAACTAAAGGGCCAGGTCTCTAAATGATCCCACTCAACCTCCTTTGGGAAACCTATTAAACATTTCAAAATGAATTAATCATCGCATTCTAATTGCTGGCTCCCTTCCCCATTTCTCTTATTTATATGAATGATACCACCATTTGCTTGGGCCAGTCTTTGTACGCTGCTAAAAACAGGGTGTGAGGTATGGCCTTAGGTGAAGTGCTCTCGTAACAGTAACTGCTGGGGAGCCCAGCATCCATCCAGTCCCTTCCACTCAGTGACAGCATTTGCATCTGGGCTGCCGGCATCAAGACTCCACTTCGCTGATGTCCCTGTTCCTGGGTGTGGCCACATCCTCCGTTCTGGCTGTGAACCTGGAGTGAAATTCTTAGGCGTAAATTCTAGATCACATCCTTACAGGGAAGGGATGTGATCTCTTTCCACCCCTTCTTCCACCATGCTGACTAAAACACGGAGGGGTGGGAAACCGGTCTGGAGAACGTCAACACGAGCAACACCATGGAGATGACTGGGCATCTGGGGAGAGATCTTACACACTGTGTGGCTGTCATGCCAGCCTCTGCTCATTTACCTGGTGGGCTGCAGGAGACAGCGAGCGGTGTCAACCTTGTTTGCACCATGATTCTTTTGAGTCTCTGTGAGAGTACTTGAAGCTGATTCTAATGAAAACGGCTACCTGGGAGGCCCCGTTTCTACCAAGCTCTCAGGTGGCTTTGTCTTAACGGCCTTCCCAGAGGTGATTCGCGTAGGGATCAGGCTCTGATTTGAAGGCAGAATTTACATGGGACAACGGTGGCAGCCAAGAAGGTCTCCGGCCGTGAGAAATCCTGCCATGTGAGTCAGACCACGGAGGCTCAGAGCATCCACACTGACATTGTTCTTCCTTCCATCTTCCGCAGCACCGGGCCCTGCATCTCACGTTTTTGGATGTGGAGGCGTCTCTCCCGTGACCCCCTCTTGTGTGTGTCCAGCCTGCAGCACTCCCATCTGGGAGACACGAGGGGCTTCCCAGAAGCTTTCCCTGCCTTTCTTCTGTCTTCACCGCTGTCCTTCCTATCCTGTGATACCGGAGTCGTCTTCGTAGGAGAGGTTACGGTGTCGTGATCCCCCAGGCTGTCGCGGACGGTCTCTGCACTGTTGACGATCTCAGGTGACCTCAGCTCTCCATCACCCCCTCAAGGACGCATTCCTTGCCCTGGGCCGACCGTGCTGTCCTAGGGGCCTGCTGGCGTCACTTCCACCCCATGCCTTTGCTCACAGTGTCGCCTGCAGTGAAGCCTTTGTCTTTTCCTGCCCACATTCCGCCCGTCCCCCGAAGCCCAAGCCCATGCCGTCTCATGCTGACCCCTGCTCTGTATGAAGCCCTACGCTGCCCACGGCCGTCACTTAATTGCTCTTTGTTTGATGTGTCTCTTACTAATTTCATAGCTCATAGACTTTTAGAGCTTCAGAGCTGCCAGCTATCAACTGGCTCTTTCCTCAGCAGGGGTATAAATTCAGATACTCTTCATCAGACCTCCCTCCTTTGCAATTCTCCCCACCCCCACGACGGCTTCCATCAGATTAGAATACAACTCAGAATCAAGCTCCCTGAGAGGCCTCAAGTGCTGGAGTACTTAGAACAATGACTCCCTTCTGAGTCTGCCTTCTGAGCAGCGTGTCCTTTGAAATCAGTCGTAACCCTTACATCCTGTGTGGAGTTTTGGAGGTAGCAGTGCTTTGACAGCTGTGTCCATTGAGCAAGTTAAGGCATAACCCAGCCAAGTTCTGGGCCCCCAGTTCCTTGTTCAAGTTGAATTTACGGATCACAGTACATCTCTGGCCTGCCGTGTCCAAGACAGAATCCTTGACGTCACAAGAAGCAGGACAGGAAAGGCCACACACCAATCTGCATGATTTAAATAGACAAACAGCCGGGCTCGGTGGCTCAGCCTGTCATCCCGCGCCTTTGGGAGGCTGAGGTGAGTGGATTGCCTGAGCCCGCGGGTTCGAGACCCGCCTGGGCAGGCGAGACCTCATCACTACAATAAATCAAAAAATCAGCCAGGCGTGGTAGCACACGCCTGTAATTCCAGCTACTTGGAAGGCTGAGGCGGAAGGATCGCCGGAGCCCAGCAGGTTGAGGCTGCGGTGGCCGGGAGCGGCCACTGCACTCCAGTCTGGGCGACACAGTGAGACTCCAACTCAAAAACAAACAAACAAACAACAACAACAACAAAATTAAATAGACAAACATGGATTTCCTTCTCTGAAGGGCCTAGATAACCAAGAGGTGACCTCTAATTCCACACACAAAGGCAGGCATACAGTGGGAGCATGATAAATGCTTGCTGGCTGCCTAACAGCTGCAGGGATCCCTTCAACTGTGGCTGTGAACCGTGGCTCTGAGCTGAGAGACATCATCCTCAGGTTTGCCCTTTCCTTATCTGTTGCCGGGTCCAGCCTTTCTCCAATCTCTGGCCAGCTGGCTTTCATTTCCTGTCTAAGTTTTGGCCCCACCCTCTTTGTTTTCTTGAGCTTTTGACTGTGGCTGCCACATGGTCAGTGAGTGACGGGGCGCTTTGCAAAAATTGTCAGACCTTCTGATGTGCTGTGACTTTTATTTCTTTTTCTTTTCTTTTCTTTCCTGCAAGAGGCAGTATACTTCAAAGGTTTGGTCTCACCTGAAAGGTTATGGGCACTCAGATGCTTTGGGAAGTGGAACATTCCTCTGGCCCAGCAGGGTTGCAGTGGCCTGGTAGAATCTGCTTAACAAAAGGACTCAGGGAGTTAGCACCGATTCTGTTTCTGGCAGCAGGTGTTTACTTGAAGCTTGGTCGTCGCAGGAGATAGGAATGAGTCACAACGTCAGTCGCTGTTTTTAACTTCCGTCATGTTTCAGCTGAGGGAGCTTCGAAGTCAGTGACAAGCAGTTGTTGCTCTGCAGATTATTCAGAGCAGCAGGAGGTGGGGGCAGG
>NW_007258436.1:381347-400180 GCF_000164805.1 Carlito syrichta | reverse complement strand
CCAGCTTGAAAGGCCCCGTCAGTCAGCAGCACCAGGCTCAGCACACTTCCTTCCAGCTGGCCCCTGAAGGCCCTCTCTCCACCTGGCTCAGACAGGAGAAAGGAGATACTGAGGGGGGTGGTGACAGCCACATGGCCTGCCCTCCCCCAGCCTGCAGATGAAGACAGCAGGGTTTCGGGGGAGCTGAGGCTCCACTCCCTTCCCACAGAGACTCCGACCCTGGCGGCACCGTAGGGGCTCCGGCCCTGGTCTTCAGAAGCCTTTGACGGAGGCCTTGGACGCTGACAGTGGTGGTGATGAGGGAGTTGTTAATGAAACAAACCCTGTCTCGTTGGAGACACACAATGGAGCTCAGTCTGAACAGCAGACAAGAATGGCTTGTTCCTTCCCTCTTCCTTTGTGCTTTGTTAACAGGACGTCCCTGGCACTTCTGTGCCCGGCCTGCTGCCAAGAGCTCGGTGCTGCCCTTGGGTAACACTGGGGGACACTGTTGCAAGGTCCGCCAAAGGCCCTCCTCCGAGGCAGATGTGAGGGTGAAACTCTGCCAAGATCCCCAGGACGTTTTTCCAGTTTAGCGGTTTAAACTTACTCCCTGCAGCCTTCTTCTACCATACCCCCAGGTCATCAAGCTGGGTAGAGACTTGGGGTCTGGGTGTCTTTAGTGCCCCTCTGTCAAGTAGGAACACACTGTCATTGACACCAGTAGCCAGGAGCTGATTTCTCCGGGCTCTCTTTAGCTCATGCTCTAGCAGGTTTCACATTTAGGGAAGAACTGAGCCACACCCAGGGCAGCTGAGTCACCCCCCGGGCAGTTGTAGGGACGATGACCCTGGACGCAATTATTTCTATGAGGCACAAAAACACAAAGGCGTCTTGTCGCAGAAAACTCAGAGGGAGACATGACCCTCACAGCTTGTGGGATGGGGGACTAAAAGCCAGGTGCTGCTGCAGCTTGGCCAGCTTGCGTGCTTGTCTTCCTTGAAGTGCCAGATTCCTTCCAAAAACCGTGAAAGGCAACAAGGGCACAGTCCCAAGCCTAAACTCTTTCGCTTGCTCCCTCTGTCACTGCAGCTGCTCAGATTAGGGGGCAAGGGCAAGGTCGTGTTTCCAGGGTGCAAGGTCCTGGGACAGGGTTGGTGGGGCTTTCCAGGGTTGGTGGGGCTTTCCTCTTTTCTTTCTTTTTGGAGTCGGAGTCTCACTCTGTCGCCCGGGCTGGAGGGCAGCGGCCGCTCCCGGCCCCCGCAGCCTCGACCTGCCGGGCTCCGGCGATCCTTCCGCCTCAGCCTTCCGAGGAGCCGGAACTACAGGCACGCGCTACCACGCCCGGCTGATTTTTGATTTATTGTAGAGATGAGGTCTCGCTGCCCAGGTGGGTCTCGAACCCGCAGGCTCGGGCGATCCACTCACCTCAGCCTCCCAAAGCGCTGGGATTACAGGCTGAGCCACCGAGCTTGGCTGCTTTCCTCTTTTCTATGCCCAGACATGAGCCACCTCAGCCACAGGACGTACGAATGTGTGCTTGGTTGGTTTGTTTCTGTTATAAGGGGAATAGGAATCAGGGAGCAGCGGTAGACAGATCAGATGTCTCGTGTCACTCCTGGAAAACACGATCATTCCACACATGCAGGAAGACAGGATTATTTACTTATGTGTATGCAGGTTGAGCATCCTTAATCTGAAAACCCTAGATCCGAGATGCTTTAAAATCCAAAACTGTTTGGGCTCTGATAGGATGTCACGAGTGGACATTTTCACATCTGACTTCATTTGGCAGGCTGCAATCAAAATGCAGACAAAACTTTGCTTCATGAACAAAATCATTAAAAATATGACCTTTAGGCTGTGTGTATGACCTGTATATAAAATACAAATGAATTCTGTGTTTAGAGTTGGGTCCCATCTCCAAGATACTTCATATTCCAAAATCTAAAAACACCCCCAGATCTCAAATCAGAGCCACTTCTGGTCCCAAGTACTTTTATTTTTTAGAGCCGGGATCTGTCTGTGTTGCCTGGGTTGTATTTGAACGCCTGAGCTCAAGCGATCCTCCAGCTCAGCCTCCCGAGTAGCTGGGATTACGGCTTGCCACACAGCTCCTGGCTCCAAGTATTTTGGATCAGGGACATTCAACCTGTAATCTGTCTCCCGCTTGCCTTTTGCTTACTGCATCTATCCCGGCTCTGCTACTTTGTAGCTGTGTGTACTTGCACTCGTCACTTTGCAGCTATCTCTGTGCCGTTTCCCACAGCTGATAAATGAACATCCTCTCACAGGATTGCTGTGAAGATTAAATGAGATAATAAAGGTAAAGCTCTCAGGATGGTGCATAGTGAGCATTCTGTCTTCCGTGTATCTACGAACGGTTTGGGCATTCGTCAAGGATTAGATCTCATTCCTTGTCTGTGTGTTCTGAACCGGCAGCATCCCTTCGGGAAACCGGTCGCTTTGCAAGGCTCCTGCCTTTCCACTCGTGTCTCCAGAGTCCTTCCTCCAAGCCCAGAGCGGTCTCCCACACGGCGGGTTGGCGGGTTTCTTGGTGGGCGCCCGTCCACATGGCTGGCCCCAGCGCGACTGCTCTCGGGACAGCCGGTGGGGTCGCGAGGCAGCTGTCCCCAGGGCGCAGGCCGGGCTGGGTTCGGGGCCCCTGGTCCTTCTCCGGGAGGAGGGTGTCTGCAGGAAGGCAGAAAGCTCCCCTGGTGTGGGAACTCAGTGTACTCCTGCAAGTAGGAAAAAAAAGACAGAAAGCCGCGCGTTATAGCTGCTGAGAGTTTGGCAGCCGCACAAGACTGCGATGACACTGACTGGCTGTGCTACCTGGGGCAAGTGGCTCAACCTCCCTGAGGCAGTTTCTCTCGTGTCATCGCGGGACAGAACCCGACTGGCTCCTGGGTTTGTCGGCAGAATCACCATGTGGGTGTTAGGTGCAGCCCTTAGCGGCTGGGGTGGGTAGGAGACGGTTGGCGCTGGAGCCCAGTGGGCCCACCTCTCTCTCCTCACCCACCACCTTCTTTCCTCTCCCTTCAGGCTCTGCTCCTCCTTGCTTTCCATTTTCCTGGGTCTGAGGCCTAAGACCAGTGCCTGCAGGTGTGAGGAGCCGCCACGCACAGGGCTGGGGTGACCAGGAGGGTGCAAACGATGGCCAGCGGAGCCCCGTCCCACACCCCCGAGCTCCCTGGGTGCATCCCATGAGTCTCATCTGGTCTTCCGATCATTTGCTGCAAAATTAACTGCCAGCCTCACACGCACCCACCCCAGGCTCCTTCCACCTGGTCAGGGATAAGAGACATCGCAGGAATAAAACCCTGGAAGAGTCTTCTTTAGAGGCGGGTGTGCAGAGGACACCTCCCCGGACGGCATGCATCCTCACCAATCTGGATGCCTACCTGGGCAGCTGTGAGCAGAAGCCCATGGGGGGTGAGGGGTGGGAGGAGGGCACAGCCTCAGCTGGGCTGGGGGAAGGGGGGGCTCAGTGCCCAGGCTGGGCCCTGCTTGAGGAACCATCCAAGCCTGGCCTGATGTGGGCGGCTCAGTCGGGGACAGCCCTGGACAGCCTCAAATGTCAAACGAGGCTGGGTCTGTCTTGCCGGCGAAGAACGGGTCTCGATGCCTTCTGTCCACTGGGATGGCTTAGTTTGTTTCCTTTGCAGGCAGGTGAGCGGAGGCCAGGTGCGCGGAGGGCCGTGTGGGTAGGACAGCCAGCTAGGATCGAAAGTCCTATGTCCTGGGAAGCCCCCATCCTGGGCGCACTGGGAGGGCTTGCCCACTCTGGGCTGCGCAGTGTATGGGACGCGAACAGCAGGCTGGATCCCTACTAGAGAGCTGTTGCTCTAGGGTGGATGGGGCACTTGGGAGCATAGCCCCGCTGGGGAGAAAGAGGCAGCCCCCACCGTCCACCACCAGGACTGCTGTGGGCATCCCCGAACTTCCTTACACCTGCAGCAGGGAGGTCATGCCAACCCCTCTTTTTCAGAGCACAACTCTAAGTAGGGTCAGAGGAGGCGCCTTCCCAAAGGGTTGCCTCTGGATGGCTCCCTGCCTTGGTCCAGGAGGCCGTCCGTGCCCCAACCCGGCCCTCAGGCGCAGGCCCTGCAGCGCCGCCCACAGCCCTCCCGGCAGGCGACAGTAAGCCCCACTCCAGAGAGCAGCCTGCGGGCCTGCGCCTGAAAGCAGCCCCCTCCCCGGGGCCACGTCCCCCCTGCAGCAGAACTGGAAAGAAGGAGGCTTGCCTTCACACCTTTGCGAAGTCCAAAGGAACCCGTTAACTGGGGAGACCTGGCGGCGAGGGCACCCGGATCTGAGGGTGCGAGGACTCAGGCCACGGGTGGTCGAGGGTCTGCCCCGCTGCCCTCGCCGGCACCCCTTCCAGCGCCACAGTTCTTCAGCGTAGCACCCTGTGCCCCAGGGAGGATGAGCTCCTCCCAGCCCTCTCTGTGCCTTTTTGGGGTCAGGCCATGCTGGTTAGCCCTGTGCTGTGTCTTGCATAGGGAGCGCTTTTTGGGCGGAGGAGGCCGTAAGACAGACGTCAAGCCCACCCTAGAGCAAGGGGTGATGAAGCGGGGTCGGCGCCGGTCAGGCGGCTGACTGGCCAGGCCAGACGTCCCTCTGCTGCTTGGCCCCCACCTGCACCCGCCCACCTGGGGCCCCTTAACCCTGGCCGATTGGCAGGTTGCACGCACTCGGCTCCGCGAGCCCAGGACGTGGCTGTGTTTGGGCTAGGGGCCCGGCCACCGGCTCTCTGGTCCTGTTCTTAGACAGGGACAGACCCCAGTGCTTCCTCAGCATTCAAAGTGGAAGTGCTTGTCCATGAACTTCTCAGACAGGGCACTAGACCGCAGGCCACGAGAGGGCTCCCAGGAGAACTGAGAGTCGGTGTGCTCTGCCCCAGTTGGTGGCACTTCCAAGTGCTCAGGAAAGCCTTGTTGGTTGGAGGCACGAACTCCCCTTAGAGACGAGGAAACCAATCTCGAAGGGGAGCCTGGTCTAGTAACACGGAGGCAACTAGAAGCAGGATGGGGCTGGGGTGGAAGGGAAACGCTCATTTTCAGTCGACCTTCCTGTGCTGACGATCCCCGCTCTCCTCTGCCACCCAGTGAGTTGCGTACAGATGAGCAAGTGCGCTTCTTCCACAGCACGGGGCGGTGCCCTTTTGTGACCTGTGTCCTAACCCTCTGCCCCACAGCCTTCTGCTGCCATTGCAGCAGCCGTGCATGCACACACACACACACACACCCATTCACGCAAACACACATTCACAACATGCACGTACATACACTCACACAAACACGCATTGAAACACCAACACACATAAACATAGACATATTCTCAAACACAAACCACAGACACACTAGCACACACATACAAACATACATACACACACATACACCAACATATACATACACACACTCATACGTAGAGACTAAGCATATATATATACCAACACATGCTACATCCCCAAACCTGCCCACATACACATAAATGTATACATATATACATGTATATACAAACGCTACATGTGCACACACACACATGCTACCACCCGTTGAAGGGTTGGGATAGGAGACCCACATTTTTCCTATGTGCTTAGTGACAGCATGCTTTGCGACAGTTGTTCTGCAGGATTTTCAGTGTTCGTCTGGTTGCAATTGCTCTGTCATATGCGATAACGATAGTTGACCGCTCTAAGAACCCATGTGTACACTGGCTATGGTTTGCATCTTCCTAAACACGTTCATCTGCTCTACGTTCAACAAACTTGAGTAGCACTGTCTCTGGAGGCTTTTTGTGATTGATTTGCTGCTCAAAGTTGTCTTCTAAATCTGGCTGTGCAAGCATTGCCCCAGCCCAGCCAGTTAAGAGTCCGCCACTGAGTTCTGCATTCATGAAGTCTGAATGCAGTTCACCAGGAATCTAGACTGTCTGGCGACATTTCTGACTGTAGCAGTTTGGTGCAGTGAGGTCACCCTGCTGATCACCCCCAGTGTCTTCCAGCAAGGAAGGGTTCTTGTGGGCTGGGCTTGCCCTTGTGGCCACACGCTCGTACAATCTTCAGTTGTGACCCATTAATAAAATAAATTTGGTGGGTTGTGACCCACACTTATTTTATGGTATTGTATTTTGTTTTTTTAAGTCAGGGTCACAGCCTGTCATCCAGGCTGGAGTGTAGTGGCACGGTCATGGCTCACTGCAGCTCTGATCTCCTTCCTGAGCGAGGACAATTCTTCCACCTCAGCCTCCCAAGTAGCTGGGACGACAGGCATGCACCATCATGCCTGGCTAATTTTTTTATTTCTTATTTTTTGTAGAATCGAGGTATCACTGTGTTTCCTAGGCTGGTCTCAAACTTCTAGGTTTAAGTAACCCTCTTGCCTCAGCCTCCCAACTTGCTAGGATTACAGGAGTGGGCCACTGCATCCAGGCTGAGACCAGCATTAAAAAAAAAAAAAAGTAAAACAGAATAGATATTGAGTATAAGGTTTCTTTTTGGAGTGATGAAAATATTCTCCAATTAGCTTATGATGATGATTGCATAACTCTGGAAATATACTAAAAACTACTGAGCTGTATTCTTTAAATGAATAAGCTTTGTCATATATTAGTTCTCTCTCTAAAGAGTTGCTTATAAAAAAATATTAGAGTGCCCTTAAAAAAACCAGGAAGCTCTACATCTGGGATTTGTAAATTTTATTATGGTGTGTTAGAACTCAATTAAAAAATTAGACATAAAAAGTAGAATAGAAAATATCAGAGTGCCTCACATGTAGTGAGGGTAAAACGTCATTTTCAGGAAATAGATGTACAAATGCATGTGCACATGTGTGTGTGAGTGTGTGTGCAGGACTGCAAGAAAAATATGTTTCTTGCGATGGGTTGTTGCCTAAAAGTGTTTAAAGCCATTAGCCTAGCGCCAACACAGAGTAGGCGTGAAGCAGTGGTTATTTATGCCCCTTTCACCGTTCCTTTTCAGAAACACAAGAGACACTCACACCCGTGTTCGGGCATTGGTTTCAGGATGCTGGTCTGTTTTCTGATGTTAGAGCAGAAATTCTGACTAGCTGTGGGATCCCAGTTATCGATCCTTCCATGTATCCATGTACACACATGCATGCACATGAGTACAATTAAATCAAACTCTCTTTTCCAGTTAAGTAAACCTCATACCCGCCAAAAGAACAAATAGCTGGCCTATTCCCAAAGAAAATGTGCTTGGGGCTTCTGGTTTTGGAGGTTTTGTAGTGTTTACTTTCCGTCAATCTCTACTTGACTCCTTCCCTCTTTTGTTTGGTTTTAAATGCCACAATTTAAACTAGCTGCCTGCTGCTGTGACCCTGGGTGGGAGGTTGTCTTGACAGACGCTCCAGCCTCCCTACCTCCTTCCTCTCTGAATGAGTATGGGGTAGAGGTGCAGTCACCTTGGCCATGGGCAGGAACAGGGTTGTCCGGGTGCGTGCTGGGCAGCGACCTCCACCACGGCACAACCAGGATGTGGACTTTGGGCTCAATCAGGGTAAATAGATGAAGCCATTCAGTGCCTGGGGACCTTTTAAAGATGATGAAGTTGTAAACAACCTTGGGTGACCGTTTCATCGGGGACGAAGCCATTCCATTTCTTTTGCTTTCAGATGAGAGTTTCCCTTTGGCTGGTTGTCCCGTGACACCTTTTGGCAACTACTGGAAGGACTGGGGTGGATGAATCCACTGGAAAGACCAAGTTGGGAGTGACAGGGCCGGCAGCTGCATCTTCACTGAAGTCTGGGAAGTCAGGGAATCGACTGAAAAATTCTTAGAATTTACTCTGGTTTTGTAAGTTCTGGGTTCAAATTCCATTTCATGTTATAGATAGAGCTACACAACTACTCATTTGTGGCCAGATTACAACTGATTTGGGATAAAGGGTTAGTCTCTATTGTAATCAGCTACCCTGGGAAGACCATGCCAACTCTTTCAAGTCACTTGGGTTCCTTGAGTGTTCAAAGAAAGGGCAGTTTCCACCAAGTAGATGGTCTATGGTGAATGGTATGTGGTAGATGTTGTTCAGTAGATGGTAGATGGTATATGGTGAATGATAGATGGTAGATGATAGATGTTGGATAGTAGATGACTTATGGTAGATAGATGGTGAATGGTGAATGTTATCTGGTAGATGGTGGATGGTAGATGATAGATAGTGGCTAGTGAATGGTAGATGGTAGATGATAGATGGTATACCACATATGGTGGATTGCAGATGATGTATGGTATATAGTGGGTGGTATATGGTAGATGACATATGGTGGGTGTTAGATGGTAGATGGTGGATGGTAGATGATAGATGGTAGATGGTGGATAGTGGATGGTATATGGTAGATGGTGGATGGCATATGGTAGATGATAGATGGTGGATGGAAGATGGTAGACAGCATATAGTGGATGATAGATGGTGAATGGTAGGTGATATATGGTCGATGGTGGATAGTATATGGTAGTTGGGAGATGGTATATGGTGGATGGCAGATGGCAGATGGTCAAGAGTATAAAGTATGTGACAGTGGGTAGGTCCCAGTCCTTAGAGTCCAGCTGCCGGGCAAGAGTGCTTGCTTCGCTTCTTACTTGCAACACAACCTTTGTGTCTTGGTTGCTGTAGCTGTAAAATAATAGCACCTCGCTCATGTAATTTTGTTTTTATTGTGATAAAATATTCATAACAGAAGCTTACCATCTCAACACTGGTACGTGGACAATTCAGTAGGGTTAAGGGCACTCCCATTGTTGTACACCATCATCCACAGAACTCTTTCATCTGCTCAAACTGAAACGCCGTGCCCATTAAACAGTAACTCCCCGTTTCCCTCTCTCTCTGGCCCCTGACAACCAGCATTCTACTTTCTGTCTATGAATTTGACTACTCTGGATACCTCATTAGAGTGGAATCACACAATATTTGTCCTTTTTGATTGATTTGTTTTGCTTAACATAATTTCTTTTTTTTTTTTTGAGTTGGAGTCTCACTCCATCGCCCAGGTTGGAGTGCAGTGGCATGCTCACAGCCACCCCAGTGTCGACCCGCTGGGCTCAGGTGATCCTTCCGCCTCAGCCTTCCAAATAGCTGGAACTGCAGGTGTGTGCCACATGCCCAGCTAATTTTTTTATTTATTGTAGAGGCGAGGTCTCACCAAGTTGCCCAGGCTGGTCTTGAACCCCTGAGCTCAGGCAATCCTCTCGCCTTGGCCTCCCAAAGTGCTGGAATTACAGGCTTGAGTCATTGCACCCGGCCTACATAATATCTTTTTTTATTTTTGAGTCGGAGTCTCACTCTATCGCCCAAACTGGAGTGCAGTGGCTGCTCCCGGCCACCACAGCCTCGACCTGCTGGCGATCCTTCTGCCTCAGCCTTCTAACTACAGGTGCGCGCTACCATGCCCAGCTAATTTTTTTTGATTTATTGTAGAGATGAGGTCTAGCCAAGTTGCCCAAGCGGATCTCACACCCGCGGGCTCAGGCAATTCACTCATCTCAGCCTCCCAAACGCGGGATTACAGGCTGAGCCACCAAGCCCAGCCAAGAATTTCCTTTCTTTTTAAGGCTAAATAATATTCCATAGTGTAGAGATATACAACATTTTGCTTTTCTGTTTATTTGTTGGTAGACATTTGGGTTGTTTCCACCTTTTGGCTTTTGTGAATAATGCTGCTATAAGCATGGGTGTACAGATATGTGTTGAAGTCCCTGTTTTTCTATTTTTGGTATGTACCCAGGAGTTGTATTGATGGGTCATATGGCAATTCTATGTTTAAGTTTTCAAGGAAGTAGCATACTAGTTTCTACACTGACGGCATCATTTTACATTTTCACCAATTTCTCTACATCATTATCGACACTTGTTATTTTCTATTTTGTTTTTTTAAATAATAGTCTCCCTTTGGGATTTTGGTTTTGACGGTTAGAGGAGAAAATGTGTAAAAAGCACTTAGCATACTGTCTGGCTCAGTAAATAGCAGCCGTTCCTGATATTTCAGGATGTTTCTCTTTCTGTAGAAGTAGAGCGAATGGTGACTTTTCAGAAGCCATGAAGTGTCCAGTTTTCTCTCCATGTCATTGGCCCTGGAGCTTAATTATTTGCTCAGGAAACTTTTCATGTGTCCAATAGCAACATTTTAAAGTTTTTATTTAACATGGATCTTAATTCTTTCTTGTTGAGTGTATTTCTAGAAAGTTTTTCTTTTTTCTATTGTAAATTATTCTTTAATATATCTTCTGACTGTGATCTGTATTTATTGAAGGATATTGAGTTAATTAATTCTGCATGTTCATTTTAAATTTAGTCATCTTACTTTGTGGTGAAATGGGCACATGAAGAGTTTTAATCATTAGACATTATTAATTTTTTCTTTTAATATTTGTTCACACGGTAAATTATTTTTACTGGTCAATTCGAGTTTTCTTGTGCGGTGACTAAGATTAAGCTGCTTTGACAGAACTTATTTACCAGTTTGTCACAGATGTCCCTCTAGTTGTATGGTGTATTAGGAGTCTTATGTTATTTATGCCAATGCCAACATTTTGCGTCAAATCGACAAAAAATTTAAATATTTTTCCAATGAAGTCTATGATTAATTTCTCTTTACCAGTTGAATTATCAAATGACACAAGAGCCTGTGCCTCATAATCCATTACTTCTACTAGAGATCTGTTTATTTCTGTTTAATGAATGATTGCTTTTTGTATGGTTTTAAATCTCTTTTGGTTAAAATTTCCTTCTTTATATCAGAACAATTTCTATCAATCTCTTTGCTTCTATTTGTCAATTTTTCATGTTTCATTAATGTGGAATATGGGTTTTCTCCATTATTTAATGAATAAATTTACATATGAACAAGAAACTTCCTTTCATATAGGCCCAAATCAGGAATATGTAATTACATTCCAAAACTCCTTCATGTTATAGTCATATTAACATACTTAAGCCTTCACAGGTTTTTGAATAAACATTTTGCTTTTTATGTGTGTTTGGGCACCTCTTCCCTGTCTCTGAAAAGATCTTATAGAACCATTTAAAAGTGTTATTTCCTCATGTTGCAAGGCTCGGTTAATGCATTTCTGGGACCCTGGTGAGAGTTGGTCAATCACCCGGTTTGCGTCTGGTGGTCTGTGGCCCCTTCTGCATGCTGTCAGTTGCTGCTGGCCATCCTGGGTGAGGGATGACTCCCAGAAATGTCTTACTGCCCATCCTTCCTGGAAGCCTCGGGGACATAAGAACCAGTCCTGCTTCACAGCTCTGGTACCAGTTGGCAAGAGAGAAGTGTAAGGGAGGTGAGATAAGAGACAGTGGTTCTAACTGACTGCACTTAAAGCACCCACTTTTTGCAGATATTCAGTAACAGAGGACCACATGAACTTGTTTCTGGGGCTCAAGGTCTCTGGAGTCTGGGACAGGAGACAGCTGAGGCGTAGGTCTTTTCGGCTGGCAAATTGCCCTTGCCGCTGCACTGCACAGGCCTCGTGGCTTCTCTGGTTTCTCTTAGAGAATCAAAGATCCTTTGTTGACTTTTAATCAAAAATTTCATCTCATCTGGGTAACTAGAATGCCCAGGCGGACATAATAATTAAAGCCTCTAATTTGATTCAGTTATACCAACTCCTGCTTCCCGACTGGGGCCTCCTATGGGTCGGAACCTGGAATGGGGTTCTAAGCTAGCTTGTTCCAAGTATACATTTCATTTTTAATAATTTTCCATTGATTCACTTAATCCTTTTCAGGTAAACAACCATATTGTCTGAAAATACAATTGACCTTTGAACAACCCGGGTTTCAACTGCATGGGTCCACTTGTACACAGATTTTCTTCTGTCTCTGCCACTGCAGAAACAGCAAGACCGACGCTGCAGAGTCACCTCCTCTGACCCACACTGCTCTGCCCCGGCCTCCTGCACCCTCCCTGCTTGGCGAAGGAAGCGGTTCCAGGTTGTGTATGTGTGTGTGTGGGGTGTGTGTGTGCGTGTGCAGAAGTGGCCACAGCTGGCCCACATCTGGCTGGCCGGGAAGGCTCTGCCCTGGAGAGGACAGGCAGTCTGCGGCCCCAAGCCATCCAGTCCCTGTACTCCTGAGATGGGAAGGAGGAGGCTGGCCAGCTTGCAGGGAAGCGGCTGAGCCTTGTTCCTGTAGTTATTGCTCCAGAAAGCCTGGCGCGGGTGTGGTTGTTGTAGAGCTGACTCTGTTTAAATCAAAGTCCAAGTGCTTCGGGCAGCCCTGGAGCTATCCTCTGGACCTCAGGGAGCAAGTGTGAGCTGGATGCAACTCACCTGCAGGGCGGTAGTGTGAGCTCCCACAGGCTGGTCTGCGACTGCGCCTATCCCCTCCACCACGCCCATCCTCTGCAGCGGTTCCCAGCTGGCCATGGGAGGGAGCTCAGGCACCACTGCATGTAGCAATCAATTAAGAGAGTGGAAAGAAATGCATATTTTCAGGTTGTACCTGCAAAACATTGACAGAGATCAGGTTTAATCAGAAGATTGTATGAAATTACGGAGCCAGCCATAGTGGCATGTTTTTAAAAAATATCTTATTTTTATGAGTAATTTCTGGTTATTACAAAAAGTAATGGACAAAAGTTACTAAGCAAAAATTTTTCCTGATCCCACTCTTCAAAAATTTGCCCATTTTAAACATTTTCTTGGGAATTTTTACAAATACATTGTATGCATAATGTGTGTATATATTTCTTTTCTTTACTTTTTTTAACAAATAAGATTACCTTGTTTTTCCACTTGTCCATCACCCATTATTCCTATTGGCACATAGAGTTATCTCACATTGTTTTTAGTGGAGGCATTGTTATTAATGCATTTTATGCTATGCATGTTTCATATAGTAAAATAGTGTTTTAGCAGTTTCATCTTTTCGGACTTCTATTTTTTCCAGTTATTTTGCTATTATAGACAATACTGCAATTGATATTTTTATGCACAGCTGGATGTGGTGGCTCACGCCTGTAATCTCAGCACTTTGGGAGACTGAGGCGAGAGGATTGCTTGAGCCCAGGGGTTTGAGACCAGGGTGGACAACTTGGCGAGACCTCATCTCTACAATAAATAAAAAAAAATTAGCTGGGCATGGTGGCGCACGCCTGTACTTCCAGGTACTTGGAAGGATGAGACAGAAGGATTGTCTGAGCCCAGCAGGTCGAGGCTGTGGTGGCTGTGAGCATGCCACTGTACTCCAGCCTGGATGACATGAGACTCTGAACTTCCTTGTGTTGCGGGGGAACAGGAATTCGTCTTCTCAGGTCTCCTTCCATCCCCAGTGGACTGTCGTGATGAGTTCTGAGGGGCATGCTTGGAGACCAGTGGCTCCAAAGTACCTTTTCAGGACAAAGGTAGCAAATGCGTCTGGTATGTTTTTTGTTTACTTGTTTTTTTCCAAAAACAAAGCAAAACAAAAACCTACCCCAAAGGCATATGGGTGTAGCCCTCTATAATAAATGCTTTATGTAATAATTTAATTGGAAACTTATTTTTTTAAGCAAAATAGTCTAAATAGATAAGGGAAGCTTGTGTTTCAAAGAGACCCTATGTTAGATGACTCTGTTGTGTAAAATAAAATCCATCTGGATCTCATGATGATACATGGCTTTAGTTGAGCCTCCTCGTAGCAAGCGAGTTTGCCCAATCCCATCCTGGACAGTGCCTAATCATTGTATTCTATAATTTTAGACTTTTTTTTTTACCCTAGACCATGGAGGGCTAAGTTAATTATCCTTCTTGGCTCAGGGCATGTTAACCAGCATTGCTTGGCCCAAGGGTTTCTAATTTTCATTTATTTGTTCCTTTGTAGAGGCATTTCCCACTTTTATTTTCTTTCTTATTTTCTTTCCTTCATAGGCAACCATTCTCTGTGTTGGATCTCTATCTGTATGCATCCTTATGCTTGTAAACAAACATTTAGTTTAAAAACTGAATAGTTCATGCATAACCTATGTATCAATATGGTTTATAAAATATACCCTGGAGCTTTAGTGGGTGTGTGTTTTTAATTTACACAAATGATAATGTGCCCCAGATCTAATTCTGTTTTTTTCCTAGTCAGCACGGTGTCTCTGAGGTCTGTCCGTGTTGCCGTGTGCACACTCAGTGTGTGTTTCTTATTGCTGCACTGGGGTATGCAGTGAGCATCCATTATATGCATGTGGCTTCATCTAGACACAGGCACCTGGGTCTTCCCACTCCCCAACACCAGGAGCAGACTGGAATGGATATGACCGCATGCGTGCTTTCCTAGGACATCTGTGAGAACGTCCCCAATGCATATTTATTCAGATATATTCAAATATATTCACATATTAAAGCACCTAGAACAGCGCCTGGCACATAGTACATATTATATGAGTGTTTGTTGAATAAGTACAAAAAATTAACTCTGCCCTGAAGTCTCGGTTGACAAGAACCCCAGAATTCCAATCATATGAACTGATATTTAAGTTTCTGTTTTGTGTTTAAGTTGTTCCTTCCCACTCCCGGGAGATAGAGTTCTTTTCCTGCATTATCCTGCTAAATTTGTAATCCTACCTTCCACATCTGGATGTTGAACTCACCTGGACCTCACAATGATACATGGCTTTAGTTGAGCATCCTCGTAGCAAGCGAGTTTGCCCAGTCCCATCCTGGACAGCCTGTTCTTGCCTTAGTGATCGTGGGCTGCCTTGATCAAGCCTAAACACACCCAGGGCTGTGTCTGGGCTCTCCTCCCCATGACTCTTGCTACTGAGCCAGCGTCATGCTGACTTTACGAGTGTGGCTTTAGGGATGTGTTCATATCCAGTTGGCCAAGTTCCTCTGTGCTGTTCTCTTTCGAAAGAGACAAGCACCATGTGACATGATTCCTCCATACGCATCTTAGAAGGTGTTTATTCAATTCCTCAAAAAGTTCTGCAGTGGATTTGATTACTGTAGCATTACATTTATACATATATTTGGGGGAGGATAGCTACAGTATCATTATACGGTGTAGCGAACCCAACTGAGAGCAGGAAGAGTTCCTCTAGTCAGATCTTTTGAAATGTATTTAGAAGAGTTTAATGTTGTTCTTCTCTGGCTGTGCTGTGTTCTCTCCCTCTGCTGGTTGGTCTGTGGAAGGTGTCATGGTACCGACCTCATGGGTGGCTTAGAGGTTTACATGTATGGAATACAACCTCCTCTCCCAATACGTGTGAGCCCCAGAAAGAGTGCAGATGGCAGCCTGCTCCCCATCTCCCCCAGGCTAACTTGATTCCAGCCAGGAGCTGATGCACCTGCAGCACGTCCTGGTCTCTGAAGATGGACCCATGAAGAGGGCTGTATGGCTGGGAGCAGGTTTGGGCTTGGGGGCGGGAGTCTGACCCAGCAGGGGAGGCGCTCAAGGTCCCCTGACCACCCACTCCTCTGCCCACTGGGAGGGCCACTTAGGGCCCTTATAGAGTGGGACCCAAGGCAGTGATGGCTCAGGTCTAGGAGTGGTGCTGCGTCAACCCCTACCCTGTTAATCAGGACACCTGTTGTAAGGAGACACCCAAACTCCTCCAACTAATTTGAAAAAAAGGGAACTTTGTGACCTTGCTTAATTGAGAATGCCAGGAAGGACAGCCTTGGGTGTGCTGGGACCGAGGGTTCAGTGAGCGTGGCCAGGGTGGCCTTTCCTCCCCTTTCCCATTCCAGCCCCAGGGATGCCCGTGGGGGGCTTCAGGCTCCTCCTGGAGGTAGGCTTCTTCCTCGCAAGACAGGACACACGTCTCACCTCGGTGTGACAACCCCGAACCAAGGAAGAAGTTTTCATTGTTCTTTTGGGGAAAGTGCCAGACCTTGGGCTGTCTCTGGGTCAATCCTGGTGTCCATGGGGTGTGAGATCAGCCAGGTTGGGGTCAAATCTGGGGTGCCCCATGGCCACCCTCGCCAGAAGCACACAAAGGGTGGACGCCTTGAGGCAGAGGTTGTGTGGGGTGAGGAGAGGAGAGGAATGGGCAGACAGAACAACGCACGGACCCACCACCGGCTCAGTCCTGTCCAGTGTGGCTCTGCTCAGCCTGGATTCCTCGCCTTCCTCCTTGGAAGGTAGTCGTCATGAATAGTTCTGTGTGAAATGTCACCGACGGTCTTCACCCTCGAAAGGGGTGGTGCTGTCCGCTGTTCATTCACCACGACACGGGGAGCCTAATAATACAATTGACCTTTGAACAAAACACGGCTGAACTGAGGGCCCACTTGTACACGGCTTTGCACGGAGCGTCCCACCTCTCCGCTTCCCCTTCCACATCTTCCACTGCTTCCCCCTCTGCCACCCTCCGTGAGGATGAAGGCCGTGGCGGTGACCGACTTCCACTGCACAAATAGGGAAGTATTTTCTGGCTGGGCTCCGTGGCTCAGCCTGTCATCCCAGCGCCTTGGGAGGCCGAGGCGAGTGGATTGCCTGAGCCCACGGGTTCGAGACCTGCTCAGGCAACTTGGCGAACCCTCATCCCTACAATAAATCAAAATTAGCCATATGTGGTAGTGCACGCCTGTGATTCTGGCTACTCGGAAGGCTGAGGCGGAAGGATCGCCGGAGCCCAGCAGGTCAGGGACCCGGTGGCCCGGAGCGTGCCACTGCACTCCAGTCTGGGCGACGGAGTGAGACTCCAACTCGAAAAAAGAAAGTATTTTCTCTTCCTTGTGATTCCCGAATAACATTTCTTTTCTCTAGCTTACTCTACTGTAAGAATACAGTGCATATGCAAATAACATACAACATTTGTGTTTGTTGACCATTCATGTTCATGTTATCAGCAAGGCTTCCAGTCCGCCATAGGCTGTTAGATGTTAAGTTTTTTTTTTTTTAAGTTGAAGTGTCACTCTGTCACTCAGGCTGGAGGGCAGTGGCACACTTGCTCATGGCCACTGCAGCCTTGACTGGCTGGGCTCAGGTGATTCTTCCACCTCAGCCTGCCGAGTAGCTGGAACCACAGGCGCTCGGTACCAGGCCTGGCCAATTTTTTTGATGGACTATGGAGATGAGGACTCCCCAGGTTGCCTAGGCTGGTCTCGAACACCTGGACTCAGGCGATTCTCTTGCCTCAGCCTCCCAAAGAGCTGGGATTATCAGTGTGAGCTACTGCGCCCAGCTAGGAGTTACGTTGTCAAAGTGTCAAAGTTGCAAGTGGACTTTTGACGGCATGGGCAGGGGATCAGCGCTCTGCCCCCACGTTGTCTGGGGTCAGCGGCACAGGGAGCCCTGACCCCACGGACTGTCCCCCTCCCCGCCTCCTTCTCTCTCTCCCTTCCCTCCCCCTCTTGCTGCCATCCCCTCCCCCTTTTCCTCCCTCTTCCCTCCCTCTGGGCCTTTCTCTCTCCACCTTATCTCCAGCAGATTTATTTAATTTCTTGGTTCATTGGCTGGATTCACGTGTGAACCGATGTCTGGTCACTGACTTTGCCGAAGTCTGGAAAGCCACCAGCAAGTGAGATGGAGCAGCCCGACAAAAAGCCCTCCGAGCAAAGCAAAGGTGAGATCGTCTTTGGTATTTCTGCTGATTTGTCGTCACATTATTTTAAGGTATCCTTTCTCTCTTTCGGCTGCAGGCTGTGTTTTTCTTGATTTATACCACTCAAGGGATTTCCTCTACCCACATCCAATACAAAAGGCTTTAAACCTTCAAATCCAGTTACTTCCTAATTGGATTTGTGGGCTTCTTCCTCAATTAGTAAATGAGCTGTCATTCCATCTACAGGGCAAGTCTTTGGCTCTTTGTTGAAGGTGCTTGTTGAATTTTCTTTTCCTCCTCTGTGTAGATCAAAGGTGGGTCTGTGAGAAAATGCCTGCTTCAGTCATTTGTGTGCGAGAAGTCTCTTTCTTGTCCCTGGACGTCACCATGGTGTTGTCTGGAGAGCACTGAGTGTGCAGATTCTCGACAGCATTGGGCACTCTTATGGCTTGCAGGACGTAGCTCGGGATAGAGAAGAAGAGGAGCTACTTTTATAGACAGTGATGTCTATGTATATCTATCTACATCTATATCTATATCTACATCTACATCTATATCTATATCTATATCTATATCTATATCTATATCTATATCTATATCTATATCTATCTGTATATCTGAAGCTAACACAGTTTGAAAACATTAATCTCCAAGTCCAGAGTGCCGGTATCTTGTGGTAATTTCATTAGGAGGCACCATTTGAGATGTCCCCAGAGTCATTGAATGCCATGCAGGGTACCAGCTAGCCTTGTGTCCGGCCATGGGCACTACCGACCAGCACGATTCTTATGCGTGGGGCTGACGTATATGTAGCAGGGTGCTTGGCATCCCAGACCCCGGGGCCCCAGACACAGCAGCCTTCTTCCCATGAAAGTGTTCCCACATGTTTCATAAGCCCATACGTGTGTTACTTTTTTGGCAAGGAACCCGGGGGTAAAGGAATTGAAGTGGCTCACCCGAGTGGCAGCATGGTGTGGCGTGACTATCATCTTGTTCTTTCTGCTTTACCTGGCTGATTTGCTCAGCGAGTGAGGGCCCAAGTCAGCAGAGAGGCAGGAGAGCTGCACTCGTGTTCCAGAGTGGGTGCTGGAGGATGGAGTGTGCTCTCTGTCTCGCGCACACTCATGCTCACACACCCATCCACGCACAAGTTTTTGTCTGAGGCCTTTTCTGTGTTTCAGCTGATACCAGGCCCCTCCAAAAGTGAGCTTCAGATGCAAAGGCTCATGGGATTGACAGTAGGTTGGCTCCTGGGATCATCTCTTTTCTCTCACAGTCAGAGAAGCAGCTTGGAGACAAGAGTAGTTTCTTCCTCCTTGCCGGACCACGAGCTCCTTCAGTCTTTTTTTTTTTTTTTTTGAGTCTCACTCT
>NW_007258436.1:377420-381327 GCF_000164805.1 Carlito syrichta | reverse complement strand
GGTGAGGTCTGGCCAAGTTGCCCAGGCTGGTCTTGAACCCGTGGGCTCGGGCAGTCCTCTCACCTCGGCCTCCCAAAGTGCTGGGACTGTAGGTGGGAGCCACCGTGCCCGGCCTTCGGTCCTGTCATTCTCACGTTTGTGGCTCCAGCGGAGACGCAGGGCCAGGGGCACAGGAAAGGTCTGCGAACACGACCTTCGTGAATGAGCGTGTGAATGGCGGGGAGGCGTCAGGTTGTCCTGACGGGCCACCCCATCCCTCTGGACGTTTCCATGACGAGGCTGCAGTGGCACGAAACATGGCCGGGAGGCAAAGGGCCTAGAGACCTGAGTCGGGGTGGTCCAAGCCCCGAGTCGGGTGTCAGCACAGTGAGAGCCAGTGAGTCGTTGCGAGTGGAGTGAGTTTCAGGTTTGACCGTGACGGTGGGCGTGCCCTTCCTCATCTGCTGTGGTTGTTTGTCGGTGTTTCACTCAAAGCAGTCAACATGCCAGAGCAGCATCGTTTGGGGTGGCGGGTTCTGACGCCTTCACTATCTAATTTGACTCTCATGGCAACCGCAGGGTCACTGTTCTGCTGATGTGAAAACAGGCCGAGAGCGCTCATGAAATGTGCCTGTCTCCTCCAGCACTCAGAGGTCTCCTTTCCTCTTCCTTCTCTTTCCTCCGCCCGAGATATGGAGACACAGAGCAAGAGTGTGTGAGGAGCCGTGAGGGGGTGAGTTTGTGTGCCGTCCAGGGAGAGGAGAGAAACAGAGCGGAGGGGACGACTTTGGGGATTTAGAGTCTTGCCCTGATGGAAGCATTCCTCTCACTGGGGAGGCAGCTCTGACCCCAGATCCGTGGGCAGCTGGGTGCCCCCGCCTGAGCCCTGGAATGCTCTGGGGTCCACTTCCCTTTCCCTCCTCCCGCCCTCCTGCTACTTGCTCTGGCTCGCTTCTCTGCTTTCTCCTTTCTGTAAACATCTGCCGGACCACCCACCCTGGACCTCTGCGGTGACCTCCTGGCTGGCTTTGGTGCCCGTCTGCTCTAGAACCCGTCTTTGGTTTTTCATGTCCAGACCCTTCTGGAAGGTCTCCAAGACCATCCACAGCCTAGCCCTTCCAGACACACTTGACCCCACTCCCTCCTCTACCAGCGAATCCCTGCTGGCTAGCAAGGTGCCCTCCCTCCGTTCCCGACGCAGCTCCTAAGCCCATTCAGCCCTCTCTTCCTGGCATCTGGTCTGAAGCACTGTTCCTCCTGCCCCCTGCCCTTCAAGACACGGCTAGGCTCATGGGCTTCAGGCTGAGAGAGATCTGTGTCAAAGTTCTGTGATTACCACTGGGCTGGCTGTGTGTGATGTTGCTTATTGAAGCTTCACCGTCAGTCAGCTCACGTGAAAGGAAAACGGTCAGAGTAATTGTGAGGTGTTGGCAGAAGAGTGACATGTGGAGAGCCCCATGCAAAGCACTTAGCAGGGGGCTGGCAAGTGGGCAGACCCAAGGCATGGTAATTGTCGCCCTCCATTTCTCAAGGTCCAGGCTCCGACCTGCCTTCTTCATGAGGCCTCGCGACTCCTCGAGCTACAGAGCCACTGAGTTCTACTGCACCGAGGGTATCGGGCTTGGTCCTGAGTTATTCTCTGATGCAGCTCTCAAGCGAGGTTGCACTTTGCAGACATAGACTGTGGGCTTCTTCCTGCTCCTTTTGCACGCCCACAGCACTGACACGTTCTTCTGGTGAGAGCTGAGGGGAGCCTGGGGCATTTTCCTCACCCACGGTGAGTCCAGGTCCTCTGAATTCAGCCGGGTCCTCGAAGCCTTGCAACTCCCACAAAATTTAGGGCTGGGGCTTGTGGCCACCTGGGCCCACAGACACCCAGAACTGGATTTGTGCCAAGCAGGCTGTGGCCAGTTGAGTGGCAGGTTGTGACTGGGTCCCCAGCTGCTCACCTGCAGGCACCTGCCACCACACCCGCTTGGTGGGTGATGGGTGGGGGTGGGGTGCCACACAACTGTGGTCCCCAGGGCCAACCAGCCCTGCTTTGCGTGGCCTGTGGCATCTTCACAGGCAACACGTTGGAATAGGAAGGAAAGGACTTTTTTTTTTTTTTAATGAAACAGGCATAGGTTCTGTGTGGTGAGGGGAATTCAAGACAAGTTGGGGAGAGTTGTACTGACTTCTTGAGTTTGTAATCACAGCCCACTTTCACCACGAAACTAATTTTTCACGGAGCTTGACATTGGCCCTGTCTTGGTTAGTGTAGGGGGGTGGGTCTGTGCCTCCGCCCAGCAGTGGGCAGGGGGCTGCTTTTGATGTGGGAGCACGAGGGAGGCATGTCTGTGCCGGAAAGCCTGCTTGTACTGGGAATATTCCCACGAACTGTGCAAGGTCGGCTTCTGTAAATATTTGTCCTTGGCTGACTGCTGCATTTATGACCCACAGCGCAGCGCCCCTGAGTGCTTTCTCTTTAGTCTCCTAAGTGGTTGTCTGTACCCTGTGAACGAGGAAGGCTTTCGATGTGAGGTGATAAACTATTTTAAGCAAACCCTTCTGCAAAGCAAAACAAAACAAAACAAAATCCTTTTGTAGTGCGGGAAGATCTCCTGATGATGCCTCTGGAAAAGGGGGGTTTCCCTCACTGTCTGCAGTTGTCAGTGCCCTAGAAGGAACACCCATCCACAGGATCCTGAAGGGCAGACACCGTGGGGTGAGGTCATGGGTGGGAGAGCGGGAGGGCCAGGTGGTGGAATGCTGGCGCTTCCTGGTCTCATGCGATCCCCTTGGGAGTCCTGGGAGGCGGGTGTTGTCATCCTCCTTTTGCAGGTGAAGAAAGTGAGACTCAGGAGAAGCTAAGGCAGAGTCTGAGATCATACAGCAGGTGAGGGCTATGCCAGGATGCAGTCTGGGGCCACCTCACCAAAGGCCTGGAAGGGGACCCCAGGCCTCAGAACCCTGCCTGAGGTCTGTCCATGGGAAATGACCTCAAAGGGTGACTCTGGCTTTGGATTTCCAGGACACCCTCACTGCTAGCTCTTTGAAGCCATTCTTAGAGCCAAGTCCCCTTTTCTCAAGAAAGGAAGTGGAGGTGCGTGGTGGCTCACGTCTGTGATCCCAGAGCTTTGGGAGGCTGAGGTGGGAGGATCACTTGAGCCCAGGACTTTGAGGCTGCAGTGAACTTTGACTGTGCCACTGAACTCCAGCCTGGGCAACAGAGCCAGACTCTGACTCGAAAGAGAGAGAGAGAGAGAGAGAGAAGGAAAGAAAGAAAGAAAGAAAAGAAAGAAAACAAAGAAAGAAAGGAAAGAGAACAAAGAAAGAAAGGAAAGAAGGAAAAGACAGAAAAGAAAGAGAAGAAAACAGAAAGGAGATGGTTCCGAGGCTGTCCCACGGTGGTGTGCAGGGCTGTAGCTCAGGCCTTCTTTCTGACCCTCTCGGAAGCCTGCGGTGGTGCCGAGTCACGTCATCCTCAACCTTCTCCTCTCCGGGTTGAAGCCTGTCCTCCAAGACTTGCAGCAACCGACAGCTTTGTTTTCCTATTTTCTCCAGCAGCTGGAATTAAAGTTCCTCATGACCAGGGATTTGGGGGTTTGTTTGCCTTTTACAAATGCCTTAATTAGAGCCATAAAAACAGGCTTCATGCTTGCAAAAGCCAAAACATCCAAAGACGAGGGGGTGGGAGGAGCAGGGCCGCGTTCCCAATGCGCCCTCCACAGAAGACTTCCTTCAGCATTCCTTTCGGCGGGGACCTGCCCAAACGCACGTGATGCAGTTGCGGGGACTGGCCAGCCGGTTACTGGTGGAGCCCGAGCTCTTCCGTACGGGCCCTTTTCCGCAGGGCTGCGAGAGGGTCCTCAGGAGACGGTGCGGCTTCTGCCGGAGAGCAGGGCAGAAGCTGCAATGCTGGAAGGAGTGAGGCTTGGGAGACACA
>NW_007258436.1:347386-377400 GCF_000164805.1 Carlito syrichta | reverse complement strand
TTTTTTTTTTTTTTAATGAAACAGGCATAGGTTCTGTGTGGTGAGGGGAATTCAAGACAAGTTGGGGAGAGTTGTACTGACTTCTTGAGTTTGTAATCACAGCCCACTTTCACCACGAAACTAATTTTTCACGGAGCTTGACATTGGCCCTGTCTTGGTTAGTGTAGGGGGGTGGGTCTGTGCCTCCGCCCAGCAGTGGGCAGGGGGCTGCTTTTGATGTGGGAGCACGAGGGAGGCATGTCTGTGCCGGAAAGCCTGCTTGTACTGGGAATATTCCCACGAACTGTGCAAGGTCGGCTTCTGTAAATATTTGTCCTTGGCTGACTGCTGCATTTATGACCCACAGCGCAGCGCCCCTGAGTGCTTTCTCTTTAGTCTCCTAAGTGGTTGTCTGTACCCTGTGAACGAGGAAGGCTTTCGATGTGAGGTGATAAACTATTTTAAGCAAACCCTTCTGCAAAGCAAAACAAAACAAAACAAAATCCTTTTGTAGTGCGGGAAGATCTCCTGATGATGCCTCTGGAAAAGGGGGGTTTCCCTCACTGTCTGCAGTTGTCAGTGCCCTAGAAGGAACACCCATCCACAGGATCCTGAAGGGCAGACACCGTGGGGTGAGGTCATGGGTGGGAGAGCGGGAGGGCCAGGTGGTGGAATGCTGGCGCTTCCTGGTCTCATGCGATCCCCTTGGGAGTCCTGGGAGGCGGGTGTTGTCATCCTCCTTTTGCAGGTGAAGAAAGTGAGACTCAGGAGAAGCTAAGGCAGAGTCTGAGATCATACAGCAGGTGAGGGCTATGCCAGGATGCAGTCTGGGGCCACCTCACCAAAGGCCTGGAAGGGGACCCCAGGCCTCAGAACCCTGCCTGAGGTCTGTCCATGGGAAATGACCTCAAAGGGTGACTCTGGCTTTGGATTTCCAGGACACCCTCACTGCTAGCTCTTTGAAGCCATTCTTAGAGCCAAGTCCCCTTTTCTCAAGAAAGGAAGTGGAGGTGCGTGGTGGCTCACGTCTGTGATCCCAGAGCTTTGGGAGGCTGAGGTGGGAGGATCACTTGAGCCCAGGACTTTGAGGCTGCAGTGAACTTTGACTGTGCCACTGAACTCCAGCCTGGGCAACAGAGCCAGACTCTGACTCGAAAGAGAGAGAGAGAGAGAGAGAGAAGGAAAGAAAGAAAGAAAGACCGAGTCACGTCATCCTCAACCTTCTCCTCTCCGGGTTGAAGCCTGTCCTCCAAGACTTGCAGCAACCGACAGCTTTGTTTTCCTATTTTCTCCAGCAGCTGGAATTAAAGTTCCTCATGACCAGGGATTTGGGGGTTTGTTTGCCTTTTACAAATGCCTTAATTAGAGCCATAAAAACAGGCTTCATGCTTGCAAAAGCCAAAACATCCAAAGACGAGGGGGTGGGAGGAGCAGGGCCGCGTTCCCAATGCGCCCTCCACAGAAGACTTCCTTCAGCATTCCTTTCGGCGGGGACCTGCCCAAACGCACGTGATGCAGTTGCGGGGACTGGCCAGCCGGTTACTGGTGGAGCCCGAGCTCTTCCGTACGGGCCCTTTTCCGCAGGGCTGCGAGAGGGTCCTCAGGAGACGGTGCGGCTTCTGCCGGAGAGCAGGGCAGAAGCTGCAATGCTGGAAGGAGTGAGGCTTGGGAGACACACGCTGTCACCCCGCCAGGCTCTTTCGGTCACCTCGACCGGCTCTGAACGGATGTGGAAGGGGACTGCGAGGTATGAGGACGCAGAGCAGAGTTCTCGGGGGCCTGTCTGGCGGGTTTGTGACCATGGGTTTGTCCAGCCCCAGGCAGAGGTCGTCTCTGTAGTTTTCTCCAAACGGACTGTGTCCCACACAGTCACAAAATCCCTTTGCTTGTCAAGGAGTGCTTGTCCCTGGGATGTGCTGACCCCTCTGTTCCAGCCCGAGTTGCACAATTTAACCCATGCCCTGAGGTGAGCCACTGCCCACCACCCTATGTTGTGCCCAGAGATGCCTTTTTTTTTTTTTTTTTGAGGTGGAGTCTCACTCTGTCGCCCAGACTGGAGTGCAGTGGCCGCTCCCGGCCACCGCAGCCTCGACCCCCCGGGCTCCGGCGATCCTTCCGCCTCAGCCTTCCAAGTAGCTGGAACTACAGGCGCGCGCTACCGCCCGGCTAATTTTTGATTTATTGTAGAGATGAGGTCTCGCTGCCCAGGCGGGTCTTGAACCCGCAGGTTCGGGCAATCCACTCACCTCAGCCTCCCAAAGGTGCGGGATTACAGGCTGAGCCACCGAGCCCGGCTTCGGAGACTCCTTTTTTACGGGGTGTGGGTGTGTGTGTGTGCACATGTGTGGGGAGTGTGGGGCCAAGATCCACACGAGGCTGGATGGGTGCCCTGGGGAAGGGTGCATCCCTGAGAGGAGGGAGTTCTCGGGCTGCAACCCACAGCTCCGGGGGCTCTTCGCTCGCTGAAGGGCCGAGTCAGTGCCCACAACGACACGCCTGACAGCCACTCAGGGCCAGACTTGCGACTTCCCTCTGCTTTCTGGTTCCTTCTTTACCTTCTGCCACCTTGCGCCTGGACCCAGCATTTCTCCTTCACATAAAAGACATCTTCCTGGCTTTTCTCTCTCACACAAAAAGCCGTGGTGTCAAATTCAGAAAGAATTTTCAAGACGCGATTTTGAGCCACTTGCAACAGAGAAGGTGAATTCTTCCTTCTTGGTTGTCAAGAAGACCCTCCCCACGAGCACATTGCCTTGTCAGCACCTTTGGGGAAAGGCTTTCTCCCACCTGGTCCCTCCCAGGTTGGGTCAAATCCAAATAGAAAAGAAGAGACAAAAGCTAGGTCAAGCATTTGTCATCCTGCGTTGGATCACAGGCCGCATCTACAAGCACCTACCCTTGAGCTGACGAGCCCTCGAGGTGCTCCTGCCTCACCCCAGGAAACCTGTCCTTCCTCTTCCCTCTTGCAGGAAATCTCTCCCCCGGCTCCTCGCACCCCTCACTCCGAGGCTGCCCTGCGTGTTTCTGCCTTAAACTTGGCTTGGCCATGTCCCTGCTGCCTGTCCTGAGAAGGCAAGGCCATCGAATGGGCATCTGAGTGCTGCAGCCCTGACGGGGTGGATCCTGCTAGCAGGCATCCGGGGACAGCCCGGAGAGGGTCTGGCACGTGGCATGGTGAGAATGGACAGGGCCTGCCACTGCTCAGTCTCTCAAGGCACCTGGTGCCGGAAGGGGGCGCAAGTACATCCACATCTGACGTGGCCGTCGCTGGCACGTGAGATGGGAGGAGCAGGTGTCTCCCCGAAGCTCACGAGCCTTTCTCTGTCTCTCTCTGTCTCTGTCTCTCTCTCTCTCTCTCGCGCTCTCTCTGAGTTTACTTTTCCACTTGCCTCGCTTTAAGCAGCCTCCTGGGCAAAGATTACTTATTTGTGGAAGTCTTTTCTCTTGTGTCATTTCCCTCCTTCTCTGAAGAGCAGATTTCCATCTAGACATGCGGTAAGGGCAGAAAGGGACAAAAGTTCCTGGATGGTGGCTCTGGAAATTAATAGTTCCCTCCTCTGTTTTGTCAATCTCCAGGCCTAAGGGACACAAACATTTTCCCCTTGTACAATTGATGATTAAGCACCGGCGTTGCGATGACAGAGATAAAAAGGGCGATTTCTTTTTTTTGGCAGCAAGAATGAAGATTGACCTTGTCAGCAAAATGTTTCTCAGGGAGTTTTAAATTCTCTTGTCAAAGGCCAGGCTTTCCAGCTAGAAAGCTGCCCTCCCCCCTCCAGTAAATGTGCTGGTATTTTTACTTGTTGATATGGAAGGGAAGGCCAAAAACTCGGAATTTATTATAAAAAATTGTGTATTTGTTCTTCCATTTTTAAGCTTCAGTAACCTTCAAAGTACTCTCCGTTTGATGCAACACACCTATAGAAGCACTTTTTCCACTGCTAAAAACAGTTTTGAACTCACCAATTTTGATGGCTTTTAATGCTTCTGCTGTTTTTCTGTTTCACCTCTTTTACATCAGCAAAATGTTTCCCTTTGAGGACTTTTTTTCCTCTGGGCAAACAAAAAAAGAGTCACTTGTGGTGAAGAGGGAGGCTGAGGCATGGGGGCCATGCTGTTTTGGATCAAACACGGCTGAACACTCGGTGTGGCATGGGCAGGAGCACTCAGAAATCATCCATCACGAAAGGGCAAACGTTGAAAGAGTCTCCCCCCAAAACTCACTTCAGCCAGACACAGTCTCAGAACAATTGCTGGTACACCGATGCCGACGCCAGTGGGTTCCTAGAACACTCACCTGGCGGGGAAATCTTGTCCTGCAGGGGGCTCACCCCCCCAAAGATAATTCCGATTTTGGGGGGGATACCCCCTTGTGTTTTCCTAAAATGCTATGCAGGCATTTCCCTCTTCATCCTCTCATGGAACTACACAGCACGTTTTCCCTGAGTGAAGGGTGACAAAACCGGGGCAGGGAGCAAGAGTGCTTAAAGAAACTGTGTCACGGGAGCTCTGCCCTTGCTTGCTGTGGCTCCTGACCCCAGTCTCCCAAGGCAGCCCCGTGAAACCCAGTGGAGGCTGGCCTGAAGACCACCGGAGCCACCTCAGCCTGCTCTGCTTCCCGAGGACAGGCCGTGAAGGCAGAAGGGCCCTCAGCCCCGGCCAGCCTTGCTGGATCCCAGTGCCTCGGAGAGGGCACGTGACTGTTAGCACTGCTCTTTGCCAGAGCTGCTGGGCTGGTTTGCTCCCGGATCTGGGGCATGACAGCCACCCAGGCCCCAGGAGATGGTGGGCGGGGCGGGGAGGGGCAGAGCAACTGCCTGTGTGGCCTGAGTCACCCAGACCAGGCATTCAGGGCTACAGACCACTTGCCCCCATCTAAGACAAGTGAAGATAAAAGTCTGAAGGCATCTTTGCTTCCTTGCCAGAACCACTGGGTCCAGGATGCGCTGTGGGGGGACTTGTCAGGCATTTCAGGCCCGTGTCGTTGTCTCGGTTGGGCGTCCCTCTCTGAACCCTGGCCCACACCCACCCTGCCTGCATTCATCACTCTGTGTCATGGTTGTCTGTCTCCCCTACGGCATTATAATGGGCTCTAATGCAGGAAATACGGGTGTGTGTGTGTGTGTGTGTGTGTGTGTGTGTGTGTGTGTGTGTGCGCGCGTGCGCGCGCTTTTATTTCTTATAAATAAATTATTTCGTATCCTTAGTGTTTCAAACAGAGCCTGGCATCTAGAGGGGACCCAAAGTACGTTTTCTGAGAGCATGAGTGAACAACGCATTGTCCCTGCAGTGGAAAAGCGTGGCAGGTCTCCTGTCCCCATGAACCCAGAAGAGGTTCAGCTGGAAGACCCTTAAAACTCAGAAAGATCTGGGCCCCTGTAGCAGGTTCATGCCCCTGGCAGGGGCTTGGTAAGAGCGGGTGGGAGGCTGGAGGGAGGAGGGAGTGAGTCCAGGTAGCAGCATCTTCTGTTCACCAGCAGAGTGTTTACTCGTCTCATTTTCCCTGGAGTTCCAGCTGGGATGAGATGCTGGGTAGCTCAGTACATGAATGGCGCTGAGGATGTGTAAGGGCCTATCAGAGACTCATGTAGAGGCAGAGGTTGCTTCCTCCTGCCTGACCACCCGACTTGTGTTGAGACAGCCCAGGGCAGGAGGGAGGCCAGTGGGGGGCAGCAGCTCTGGGGACGGAGGGGGCCTCTCCCCACACGCGTGCGGGCCCGGCGAGACCAGATTCGCTCCTGAGCAGATTCCCGATCGGTCGAAACCGTTCCTACACTAGACGGTGGTGCAGAGGTGGTCACTGGCAAGGAAACCAGCTCACTTTAGGTGCTGGGTAAACAGGCAGGGAGATGACTTTCAGGTCTCAGCTGGTTCAAGAGGGTCTCCAGCACCAGCATCTGTTGCACACTGTTGTCGGGACTGGAGGTTCTTGGCGATGTGAGACCTGATATTGTGTCCTGATTTGCAAGACAATGTCTGTGGGGTTGCTCCAGTTGAAGGGAGGGGCTAGAACCCTCTTGGACTTCCCCACCTCTGCCCTCAGCCGGCGACTGACCCGTGAGATCAGCCGGAGACCCGCTGCCCACCCTTCTCACCCAGCCAGGTTCACTCACTCATCATCCCAGAAAACACGTGGCGGGTCCCTACGGGGTGCCGGGCTCTGGGGTAGACACTGAGGACACAGAGAGAAGCACACACACACACATTTCCCGCACTAGAATGCATCACAACATCGTGCGGCACCGCACAGCCCACAACAAGCAAAGACAGACCCCACCTGGCCTTCTGTCCTAGACTTCCTCCACTAGGAAGGTGAACTGTAGATGCACACACTGAGGAGAGCCTGGGACGTCGCCCCGTCCACTCCCTGGCTTCAGAGCCCAGGAGACCCATCCACCCTCATCCTATCTGTGCCCTAACAGTGGGATTGCTGAATCAAATGGTAGATCCACTTTTAGTTCTTTGAGTAATCTCCATGCCACTTTCCATAGAGGTTGTATTTACACTCCCACCAACAGTGTGTAAGTGTTCCTTTTACTCCACATCCATGCCAGCATCTATTGTTTTTTGATTTTTAAATAATGGCCATTCTGACTGATACAGGTGTTATCACTTGCTTCCCTGTTTTCATTTGTTTCAAGGAATTTTTAAATTTTCATCTTGATTTCGTTGCTAACCTAAAGATCATCCATGAGAAAATTGTTTAACTTTTATGTCTTTGTTTGGTTTCATGAGTTCTTCTTGGAGTTAATTTTTAGTTTTATTCTACTATGATCTGAGACAGCACTTGATATGAGTTCTATTTTTTTTAAATTTATTGAGACTTGATTTGTGGCCTTATCATATGGCCTGTCTTGGAGAATGTTCCATGTGCTGATGAAAAAAGTGGATATTCTGTAGTTTTGGAATGGAATGTTCTGTGGATGTCTGTTTCTTCCATTTCCTCTAGAGTCCTATTTGACCCCAACGTTTCTTTGTTGACTGTTCTGATCTGTCTATTGCTGTCAGTAGAGTGTTGAAATCTCCCACTACTATTGTACTGCTGTCTATCTCTTGTTTTAGATCCAGCAGAAATTTTTTATAAAGCTGGGGGCTCTGGTGTTAGGCGCATATATATTTAAAATTGTTATGTCCTCTAATTTGATTGATCCCTTATCATTGTATAATAGCTATGTCTTTTTTCTACTGTTGTCAATTTAAAGTCTATTTTATCTGATATAAGAATGGCTACTCTTGCTAATTTTTGTTTCCATTTGCATGGAATATTTTTCCCTAAGCCTTTACCTTAGACTGTAGGGGTCTAAGAGTCCTTGTGAGTTAAGTGGGTATCTTCAAGGCAGCAGATGTTTGGGTTGTATTTTCTTATCCACTCTGCCAGTGTATGTATTTTTATTGGGGCATCAAGATCATATACATTTAGAGTTAATAATGATATGTAGGATACTACTCTACTCATCATATGGGTTGTCATCTGGTTGCTTCGCTTATTTATTTTCTCTACTGTGTTGGTGTTCCATAAAGCCTGTGGACTTTATTGTTTCCAGCATTTTTCTACTGGTATATTTTGACCTTTTGTTTTAGTATTTGGAGCTCCTTTGAACATTTCTTGTAGAACCGGTCTAGTGGTAACAGATTCCTTCAGCACTTGCTTGTCTGTGAAGGACTTCATTTCTCCTTCATTTATGAAACTTAGTTTTGTGGAATACAAAATCCTAGGCTGACAGTTACTCTGTTTGAGGAGATTGAAATGGGGCCCCAATCCCTTCTGGCTTGTAGGGTTTTTTCGATGTTTTTGTCTCACTTCTCTTAAAATTCTTTCCTTCACGTTAACTTTGCATAGCTAGACAATTATATGTCTTGGGATGAATGATTCTCAATGAATCTTCTGGGAGTTCTTTGAGCTTCCTGTATCTGGATGTTTAGATCTCTGGCAAGACCAGGGAAGTTTTCCTCCATTACTCCCTCAAATAGGTTCTCCAAACCTGTTGCTTTCTCTTCTTCTTCAGGAACACCTATGATTCTTAGGTTTGGACATTTTGTATAATCCCATATTTCTTGGAGACTTTGTTCCAATCTCATGATTCCTTTTTCTTTATTGTTGTCTGAATTCAAAATCCTTGTCTTCAAGTTCTGAAATTCTTTCTTCTCCTTGTTCTAGTCTACTGTTAAAACTTTCCACTGCATTTTGTACTTCCCTAAATACTTCTTTCATTTTCAGAATTTTGGAGAATTTTTCTTCCACGTTTTGAATAGTTAAAAAAATTTCTTTATGTTTTCAGTTTTCTCCTGAAGATCTTTGACCTATTTTGTCATCAAACTTTTTAATTTTCTGTCTGGATTTTCAACAATTTCATTTTGATTAAGGTTTGTTGCTAAAGAGTTGGTGTGGTCCTTTGGGGGTGTTGAAGAACTCTATTTTTTCATATTATCAGAACTATATTTTTGGTTCCTCCTCATTTGGGTAGTCAATTTCTTCTTATCTGTGGATGGGAGGAGGCTGACATAGGCACTGCAGGGATCTCTTGGTTATATATATAGCCCTGGGGTGGTGAGTTTCTCAATTGCCACATGTGGCAGCCCTGTGCTGTGCATCTGCACTAGCTCATACATCTTGAGTGACCAATGTGCCTTGGAAAGTGTTGCTAGCTGGCATTTGGGATCAGGCTTTCCCCAAAGTTGAGAAGTTGTATTTGATGTAGTTAGCAGTACTGTTGACCAGAAGTTGGCACTTGTGGGAGAAAGCCAGTTACAAAGGTGGCTGTAGGGGTTCCTCCTTGGAGGGTGTTTTTCCAAGGAGGTACCTGCCAGTCTAGGCCAATATAGGCTAAGGGTGGGGAGAACAGACCTCCCAAAGTTTCATCACTCACCCTCTCACTGCGTCTGGCAGCTGTAGTGGACTGTGGGGCGCAGAAGAGAGTCTGGCCAATTCTAGCCCAGGTCAGTGGATTGTTTTCCTTCTTCTTTGTTCTAAGTGGTTATTTTCTCTCCTTTGGAGACTCTTGAGGCATGCTGCTGGATCCATTCCTCTCTTGCTGCTGAGGAAATGCTCGATTGTGCTTCATTTTGTAGGAGAAACTTACTCTAACTGCCTCATGTTGGCCATCTTAATCCCTCTTCCCCAGCTTATGAGGTTTCGTGAAAGAAACTGTCTCTATAACATGAAAGTGCAAAGTGAAGCAGCAGGGACAATGGAGAAGCTGCAGCAAGTCACTGAAGAAGATCTAGCTGAGGTCACTGATGAAGGTGGCCACACTATACAACAGATTTTCAATGTAGAAGAAAAAACCTGTTATTGGAAGACGGTGCCATCTATGACTTTCATAGCTAGAGAAGCGAAGTCAGTGCCTGGCTTTAAAGCTTCAAGGGACAGGCTGATTCTCTTGTAAGGGGCTGATGCAGTCAGTGACTTCAAGTGGAAATCAACGCTTATTTACCATTCTGAAAACTCTAGGGCCCATTTATAGGCCTCTGTGCTCTATAAATGGACCAACAAAGCCTGGATGCCAGCATGTCTGTTTACAGCATGGTTTACTGACTACATCAAGCCCACTGTTAAGATCTACTGCTCAGGAAAACAGATTCTGCTCATTGATGATGCATCTGGTCACCCAAGAGCTCTAAGGGAAATATACAAGGAGATCAGTGTTGTTTTCATGCCTGACAGTACAACATTCACCCTGCAGCCCAAGGACCAAGGGGTAATTTTGATATTCAAATCTTACTATTTAAGAAATAAATTTTGTGAGGCTATAGCTGCCCATGGAGAGTGATTTCTCTGATGGATCTGGGCAAAGGAAATTGAGAACGTTCTGGAAAGGATGAGAACCGTCTGGAAGGGATTCACCATTCTAGATGTCATTGGGAACATCTGTGATCATGAGAGGAGGTTAAGATATCAACACTAACAGGAGTTTGAAAGAAGTTGACGCTAACTTTCCTGGATGACTTTGAGGAGTTCGAGACTTCAAGAGGGAGTAACTGCACATGTGGTGGAAATAGAAGGAGAATTAGAATTAGAAGCGAAGACTGAAGATGTGACTGAATTGCGCAAAATCTGAACACCTGAGGAGTTGCTTCTTATGGATGAGCCGAGAAAGTAGTTTCTTCAAATGGAAACTACTCCTGGTAAGGATGCCGTGAACATTGCTGAAATGACAACAAAGATTTCAAGTGTTACGTAAACTTAGTTGATAAAGCAGTGGCAGAATTTGGGAGAAGTGACTCTAATTTTGAAAGAAATTCTATCGTGGTCAAATACCATTAAACAGTATCACATGCTACAGAGAAGTCTTTCAGAAAAGGAAGAGTCCATGGATGTGGCACACCTCATTGTTGTCTTATCTTTAAAAATTGTCACAGCCATCTCAACTTTTGGCCCCCGCTACCCCGATAAGTCAGCAGCCTTCAACTTCAAGGCAAGACCCTCCATCAGCAACAATATTATGACTAACCAAAGGCTCAGACGATTGTTAACATTTTTTGTTTTAGCAATGAAGTATTTTAAAATTAAAGTATTTACATTTTTTAGACATAGTACTCCTGCACACGTAATAGGCTGCAGTACAGTGTACCATAACTTTGACATGCACTGGGAAACCAAAAAATTGGTGTGATCCACTTTATTGTGATATTTCTTTATTGTGGCCCTGGAACCGAGCCTCTCTCTGAGGCACTCGCTCTGAGGAATGACCATCTGGGGATGGACTGCAAGACTGGACTGACCTCCAAAGATTCTACTCTTACCTTCAGACCTCACTTTCGATGTGTCAGAGATCAACCAGATGTGCTGTTGACTCTGAGCTGAAATGCCTCCTCCCCCATTTTTAGGCCCAGAGGATGTGGACTGCTCGTGCCAAATTTATGCTGTAGGATGAGCCCTGGACAGGAGCTGGAGAGACCTGGCCCCTGCTCTGGTTGTCCCAGCCCGGGCCTCTCACCTCCCTGTTCCTCAGTCTTCCTGGGGTGGAATGGCAGGATAGCAGAGCCCCCTCCCTGCAGGCCATCTCTGTTTCTGAAGGCCAGGAGCTTTGGAAGGCACCGGTGGTCAGAGCCTGCTGCACCCAGAGGACTGTCCTCTTGTGAAACTTCAGTGTGACGGGAGATGCACTGAGAGGGCACACACTGCACAGAGGGGTGGTCACCGGGAGAGGAGAGGGAGACGGGGGTGGCACACTTGCTCCTTCTTATTAAAATCTCTCAGGCCAGAGAATCCCTAAGAACGGCAGGAGCCTTAGGAGTCATCTAGTCTAGCGGGGCCCTAACTTAGTGGTGATTTCACCAGAATCACCCGTGGAACTTTAAAAGTGTGGATTTCTGAGACCCACCCTAAATCTAATAAAGAAGAGTCTCGGGGAATGGAGCTTACTTCTGTGGAGCTGAGAACGGGAGCCCCTGAGCCAGACACGCCATCTCCACGAAAACGGGAGTGTGGTGAGGAGTGCAGCCAGATCAGATTTACCCCTTACCAGCTAGACCTAAAACAAGATACTTAGCCTTGCTTTCTTCATCTGTAAAACAGGGATAACAACACTACGCTGAGCCCTGAAGACACGATATCTGAGATAATCTGTGGGATACTTTGTGTGATATGTGAGATACCATGTGTTATACTATGTGTGAGATCCTCTGTGTGAGACGCTCTGTGTGATAATACTGTGAAATACCTTGTATGATACTCTGTGATACTACGTGGGATACACTTGTGTGCTACTGAGTGTGAGATGCTCTTGGGTGATACTGTGTGTGACATCCTAGACAACGTGTCAGATCTTCTGTGTGAAGAGCTCAGCCCGGTGTTTGTGTCTAGTGAGTGTGGGAGCCAGGATTGCTCTTGGCTGCCCACCCCCTGGAGAGAATGTGGTAAGACACCATTAGGCGGGCAGGGGCCCTGCTTGTCATGCATTCTGTCCTCAGTGGAAAAGGAGTTGCAAGAAATCCCATCGTGTGAGTCTGGACACAGAAGGAGGCCTTTGTGTTCCAGAGGGCCTGTGCTCCAAATGCATCGCTTGAGGAAAGGGGCTCAGAACGCCCAGTTCTGCCAGAGGAGCCACAGCAGGGTTCAGGGTCACCTGCGCCTCCCCACTCACCTCACCGCCGCCCGCCCCAAGTACTGGCTGCCAGCAGAAATGGATAGCTTGTTACCCGGGGTGACTGGACCGCACAGCGGATGCAGGAACACCAGAGCTTTGTGCCCAGGGAGCAGATGGAGGAGGACAGCTGAAGGAGGGAGGGCTGTGCAGATGTGGCTGGGGAACCAGATTTGTGTGTGGCTGAGATCAGGGCTCAGAGCAGCCCACTGCAGAGCAACCGACTTCCCCAGGGCAGTAATGGCCCTCTTTGCAAGTCTGAGGCCAGACATTCCTGGCACGGATGAAGGGCAGGGTGGACTTCTCTGGGGTGTCTGTGGCTGCGGAGACAGTGCCTGGGGCCAGAAGCGCAGGGCTCTGAGTCCACAAGCACGGGGCCTCTGCCTCCGTCCTTGCTCGGTGGGATACCAAGGAAGTCAGACAGACATGCGCGCTGGGAGTCTGACACTGAGTGAAACTGAAGTCGGGAACTGCAGGTTAACAGAATCCAGTGTGAACTTTTGGGGGGTCCTTAGGCATCATGAGAGAGTAGCCATAGGCTCGGGGGTCACCCTATGGGAGAGAAACAGGAGGCACTGGCCCACGCTTACCCTGGGCAGAGTCCTTTATCGTGGTGCTCTTCGCTGGGGCTGTCTCAGACAGGACATCACCGTCATTTCAGGCCCAGGAAGGTAAGTAACCTCTTGCTTGTCTATCCCTAATGAGACAGAGTAGGAGTCCATTCCAGTGTGCTTAAGCCAGCATCTATAAGCAGAGAAGACCGGCAGGAAGGGGAGGGCTCCTGCGGGACTGACCTTGCACGCCCTTGAGCCGTGCTGAGTAACACCAGGGGCGCATGCTTGGGTTCACCTGAGGGTCTGTGTATGGGCGGAACTGTGCCCCGGAATTCACACGTTGAAGTTCTAACCCGGAGCACCTTAGAATGTATTTGGAGACCGGGTCTTTCAAGAGGAATGACCGGCGGGCCCTAATCCAATCTGACTGGCTTCCTCACAAGAAGAAGAGATGAGGACACAGACACACAGAGGGACACCTGTGTGGGGACACAGAACAAGACAACCATCTGCGACGACCCAGGAAAGAGGCCTCAGGAGAGAGCAGCTGCCTGCAACTTGACCTCGGACTTCCAGCCTCCGGGACTAAGAAAAATAAATTTCTGTTGCCCGGCTGCCTGGTTGCTGGTGCTTTGCTCGAGCTGCCCAAGCAGCCCCACACCGGACTTCACTGACGGGCAGGCCGAGGGCTCTGAGCAGCACTGCTGGGCTGTGCACCCGCTGCCACAGCTGCTGACGTCACACTGTTTGGCCGCCTTAGGGCGTGCATGTGACAGGAATCCAGATGTGTGAAAAGGCTAACCCTTAACTGTACCCCACAGTTTTAAAATAAAAAATATTGATAAAAAAAAAAGAAAGAAAAGACTCTGAACTGGAAGCGTCAGAAGAGACCTTCTAGGTATGGAAGGAGCTGGACCTTGATGGAGGAAGGGGTTGACATGAGAAGAGGACTAGACAGCGAGCCTTGCCAGTGCAGGGTCAGCTTGAGCACGGGCCCAGGTGAGACGGAGACCCACTAAGATCTGTCCATACTGTCCTGCCCCTAGAGAAGGGTATGGCAAGGGCATAAGCGCTCCTGTACATTCCTGAACGATACTCCTGAAAGGTGTTCAAAGGAGCGCATCCCCTTATCTCTTATGCACTTCTCGTAAGCAGCTTCTGTGGAAGTGGCAAATCTCCTTTTGCTTCCTTTTTCTGAGTGGTTATAAGTTTGAGTAATACAGTATCAATGTACTCGTCAGCCTGGTGATTTATATAACTTTTATATCAATGTAATCGTAAGTTTTGTGGTTTTGTTTAACTTTTGAGTAATGCATGTCTTAGACTCTATGGCAAGCTTGATTACCGCTTCTGCTGGGCCCTACTGATAAAAGCTGTGACATGCCTCTGATACCTGGCACCAGGAAGTCTGGACCGAAAAATGTCGCAATTGATAAATGCGACTGAAACTCAAGTTCCATACAATGCCCTCCTGGTCACCTGGCTATAGGTACTGACAGCTCTGGACTTATAAAAGTGAGCTGTAGAAACCTGGGAGTGGGGAGCAGAACCGTTTTAGAAAGACCTTGAGTCCAACTCTGCTCCCTGGATTTGAACTCAGAGATAAACTTCTTTCTACCAGTTCCCGGCCCCTTTGCCTTACTGGTATCCAGGGGAGTAGCCGAGTGTTCCTCGGACCATAACACTGGGGCTCTACCTGAGGTGTGGGAAGAAGGGGGATGGGCCAGCCATGTGAAGTGAGCTGGGCTCAGGGATCCCCCAAGATCTGGGGTCAGTGACACTGTGCCCAGCACACAGCAAGGGCCGTCTTGGATCAGGACCTCAGAAAGTAGCCTCTGTTCTGAGACCACGTCTGTGACCGACAAAGGTCAGCTCTCAAGAGGACCTGGCCTGGGACAGCTAGATGTGGAAAGGGAAGAGAGGTAGCCACACAAGGGTTTGAATTCGGGCAAACTTCCAGCTTCATCTGGCCCATGCCTCGGGCTATTCCTGGTCAAGCAAGAGACCCGGCTTTCTTATGTCCGCCCCAGTGAGTCACCGGCCGAGGACTGCCTGCTGGTGAGTGCAGTCGAGGTGCAGGTAAATGCTCCAATAGCCTGTGAGCTGCAGATGTAGGTCACTGCAGACAAAAAGTATGCAAACGCTGTGCAGTGAGCCCACCCCCAACCAAAGGATCCCAGGGGATCTGGGCAGAGTACCGACCCCTCGCTGCTCAAATACACGTGCGTCTCACACCAAGTTCACGCCTTCCTGTGGGGGTTCCTTTGCCGTGGTGACTTGCCACACTGTACTTAAAAGAGGAGATTCACAGGACAAGCTGTAGTCCTACTGAAACGGATCCCAGCCCTGCAACAGATACTTGTCATGGCCCGCCTGCCATCCATCCCAGATTCCTGCTTCCTGGTTCCACACTTCTGCTGCTCTTGGGCTTCTTAGGGTGATGGGACAGACTTTCACCCCAGCACTCTGCTCTCCCATGTCCCGCACCCTTATCAGGCTGTGGGGTTACACGTGGTCATTCACACTCAAAACTGGTGTGAGAGCACCAAGGGGAGTCCCGGGGGACCCCTGAGTTCCAAACCCATGCTCACTGCCTTCCTCTATAGCGGCAATCCCAACTCTTTACAAGGGCCAGCGGGTCTCAGGGCACGAGAGCTCTTTCCTGGGCCTGCTGGTCGCCAGTTCAGAGATTCCAAACCAGCAGCTGGAGGTCACATCTTTCAGTTTAGTGGGACTCTTACCGTGGCCCCGGCGGACACATTTCCTGCTCTGGGAATCATGACCTCTAGAGTTATATAATCTCAGTTGCAGGGACCAGAAGCACAGATTCCCTAAGTGGACAACTGGGAGTGACCATGAGTGGAACCTTGACTCCTCCCGATACAAGGTGCTAGGGTCTGGAGAGGGTGAGGATGGACGGATGGAGAGGTGGAGAGGCGAGGGGCACGCAGCACCAGTCACCCAGAGAGCCGAGTAACTGCGAAGAATTGCCACACACAAAGACTTTAAGAAAGAAAGGTTTATTTAAAAGTGAATTAGAGAGAGAGAAGGGAGAAAGATTCACCTCCCCCAAGGTGGGGAAGGGACCAAAGCCAGGAAGCATGGCGACAGCCATGGCTCAAAGAGCACATGGCCACACCAGACTCTAGCAAGGCAGTGGCTGCTGGTTGCTTTTGGTTGAGTTCTTTGAACCATTCTCCTAGGTGGGGGAAGACTGTTAAGGTGATTGGGTGGTGGTCTGCTCCACGTCATCACAAAGGGGCAGGCAAGTGCAGGTATGGACATCAGGTGATGGACAGCAGGCAGATGGGTGGGTTAGTCACATGATTGCTGCCATGGTGGGGTTCATTCACGTCAAGTAGGTCACAAAGGGCTGATTAGGTTAACCCTGGGCGTTGTGTTCCTGCAAGAGACTTGTTAGACATTTGCAATTCACAAACGCAGACATTTGCAACTCACAAACTCCTTGACCAAAGGTGGTCGTATTATTACTCTTATGACTTTGTCCAGCTGTTGGACCCCAAAGTCCTAAATCCGAGAAACCACCAAAGAGCCAGCTCTGATGCAAACACACGAGGGTCTTTATTCAGGCTTGAGTCTGGGCTCACAAACTGAAACCAACACAGCGGCTCGAGAATGAGAGCCCCGACCTAGTAGAGCAAGTAGTTTATATACACAGTTACGAGGGAGGGACTGGGCGTGACCGGTTTTTCCTGGGCTTGAGACATTATCCAATTAGAAGAAGGCATGACGTAGGAAACGAAGTCTACGGACCTTGCATAATTAGTTCCCAATTAGGTCCGCGGTGATGTCAGGGGACAGGAGAGCTTGAGATTGGTGAGTTCGTTTTTGATTTGCGCGGGCATGGGCTTGGCTGCCCGTGATTGACTACTAACGGCTACATGGGCAGAGTGGAGTTAGTTAAGCCATCTGGAATGTTAGATAAGCTGCGCTTTACACAGTCACTGTGACTGTGCATAAATCAGCTTGGGCATACAAGCAGGTTTGAAATAACACAGAGCCCACCAGAAGAGCGGCTGGCGCCACAGAGCCCACCATAATTCAAGCAAAGGAATGTCCAGGAGGGGCTTATTGCTTAACATTCACACACTGCCAGCAGTGGTTGCAGAAGCAGAAGAAGCTGGTTATTTCATTTAACATGGTTATTATGGGACAAACAAAAACTTAACAAAGTTCTAAGTACAAACACTGCAAATATTTTGTAACTTTACAGAAATTCACTAACAGGCACCTGGCGCAGTTACTACCAGGCACCCGACATATGCCTGGTCTTGTGGGGTCTGAGGTAGGGATTTATAAAATACAGCAAACGTGAGGTAGGGGTTTATAAAATACAGTGAACGTGAGGTAGGAATTCATATAGTAAACATTTCTTTCATAGCAAGTATAGTTCTTTTGAGTCCTTTGAGTCTCTCACAGCCAAAGGGTGATCTTTGGTCTTCAGCCTTGACAAGGAACCTAGAAGCTTACTAGAGATTATTATGCTAAACCATGAACTGAAAGATTGGGTTGTCCTGGTCTTGCTTCTGATGGAGATTTGCCAAGGAGGGATGGGATAGGCTGCTGCTGGTCCTACAGTCGAATGTCTGAGTGCTTTCGCATGGTTATGCTGAGGCAAAAAGACTAAACTAAGAATAAGATAAGCTTCTTCTAGGTTTCTATAGGTACCTTCCACAAGGTTCATTAAGGTCCCTCCATGTTCCCTCCATGTTGCCACAGTCCCTAGAGAAGGGCATGGCGAGGATTCAAGAGGTCCTGCACATTCCGGAGCAGATCACTCGGAATCCCCTTGTCTTCTGTGCACTCCCAATAAGTAGCTTCAGGGGATCTTTGACTTCCCTGCAGACCTGCCCAAAGATGTAAATCCCTATTTACTTCCTCTCTTTGAGCTACAGAATATCAGTGTAGTCATAAGTCTTGCGATTTGCGTGACTTTTGCAATGCCCGATGTCTTAGGCCTTGTAAACTTTCATTACCCTAAATGTCACTGTCTAAATGTAAAATGCAGCTGAAATTCAAGTTGTATACAATGCTTTGCTGGCCACATGGTTAATGTATAGGTACGACAGCTCTGGACTGTAAAAGTGAAACGTAAAAGCCTGGTGGGGGGAGCAGAACCATTTTAGAAAGACCTCGAGTTTGACTCTGCTCCCCGGATTCGAACTCAGAAATAAATTTCTTTCTACCAGTGCTCTGCCCCTTTGGTTTATTGGTATCAAGGGGAGAAGCCAGGCGTTACTCAGACTGAAGCACTTCTGCCCCTCGGTCCTTGGACCCGCGTGTTTTACCTATTGGAGATGCAGCATCAGACGATGGCCATCAGCTTGAAACATGCGCCACATCCTGCCGTACAATGTGTCATCCCCAAGTTGGTGCCTTAGCAGTGTCTCTGCGCAGGAAATCCTTGGCTTTGCCAGGCAGGCAGCTTCTGAATGAAGCAGCTTTAGGCTGACCGGTGGATGTCACGGCTTTATGCCCATTGCTGTACCTCCCTTGGCATAAAGTGGGTTTCTTTGTCTAAGGTGATGTCCTCTAAGATCTCAAGTTGGCAAATCAGATACTCTGTGAGCTCTTGGACAGTGGTGCCATTGAGGTCCTGCAGGCAGGAAAGGTGAGCCTATGCCTGGAATGCATGCTGACTCGAGACAGGATGGATTACTGGCCTCTCCCGGCTGGAAGGTGTCCTGTGGAATCCATTTGCTACCAGTGGTTGGTCGGTCTCTTTGGAGACGGTATCATCTTGGGAACTCACTCCTGGACGCTGATGTTGACAGAAGCGATGTTCAGCAATGGCCGGCACGAGATCGGCCCTTGTGAGAGGAAGGGAGCCCACAACATGGGGCTCCTACTTCACCTCCGTCCTTGCCACCATAGCTACTCCACGCATGGACCCATTGTAAAAGCATGACTGATGTCCATGGGCTGAGTCCGCTTGTCTACTGGGTTTCCTAGTGCCCCTTGTACAAAGGATGCTTTTAAGTGGTTGCTAACATGAAGCACAAAGATCCTCTCACCTGTGCCCCGTCCAAGAGGTCCATGTTCCTTCTCCAGACTCATGCCAGGTTTCCAGTATTGCTTCTTCCAGGTCCCAGACCCACCAGCCAAACATTCTCCACTTCCCAGGAGTCCATGCTCTCCCTTATCCCGGGACCCTCTCTTTCCACACAGAGTGGCTGACCCACCGCTCTGGCCACTGGGAGAATCTCTCCTCACTGTGGTCTTTAAATGCCATCCCTCAGAGCGGCTGTGGGAGAGTAGGAGCCTGGTTAGGCTCTCACTGACACACAAAGTCAGTCGGCTTTTGGTTTTCGAACCAGGCCTCACTTCCTCCCTTCTGTTAGCTGTTTGTAGGACATGATACTTAGGGCCACGGGTATAAGCTGAAGAGGAAGCACAGGAAAGTCAGAGCCAGCTGACTTGGGAGCCCTGACCACCTGTTTGTGCAGCCTCCTCATGCCTCTGCACCCGCTTGGTTCAGTCGTCAGATGTGCCACTGCCATTGGATGGTAGACAGCTGGTTCCACCCTCCCTTAGGCTTGGTGGGTCTTATAGCACCCAGCTCATGATGGGCAACCACGTTCTCATGGTCACCTGATGTGCCATGAACAGATGCTCTGCTTCATGATCGGATGGATGCTGTCTCTACCTGGGTCCAATACATGTGGGGAGTAGTCTTTTGAATGGTGCATAGTTACCTGAACATACTGGGTCCACTCCTCAAGGTTCTCCTGTTTCTAACCTTTGATGGCCCTGTGCAGTTCTGAGCCAGACCAGGGGACTGCTCAGTGAAGCAAACTCCAGGACCTGACTTGGTTCTCCACAAAGGGCAGAGAGGCCTTGTTCCAAGACCCTCAGAGTCTGTGCTGTGACTTCGCCTCTGAGTGTTTCCTGAGACTCTATATGGCACTATTCTCCATCAAACACACCTCCATGGTATCTTCTAGGTTCTGGTGGAGTACATGACCCAAGAAGTCTGGGCCTGCTGCAGGGGTCTCTTACTCAGTGACCTACTCAATACTGGTTGCCTTCTGTGTTACCTAATAAGCAGGTCAGAGAAATATTTCTAAGTGTTGCATATGCTGTGTCTAAAACCGGAAGAGTTCTACCAAGCGCTGTGTTTCTTTCTTAATGGTGGGAAGTGCAAGGTGCATTAACATACCTTACCTTACCTTAACTATGGCCCTGACTTTGGGCCATATTTCATGAAGAGAGAGACAAACTGGGAAAATTCTACTTGTCACCCAATCTTCATAAGCCTCTAGAGAGGCTTTACCTGGAGGATTATGACGACATTTCAGTTCTCCTGGCTCCTGTGTCATCTACAACTCCGGCCTAAGAGTCCTGAAAGTGTCTGGCCATACTCTTCCCCAGGGCTTAGTCACTCTGACAAATGACCTTTGAGCACACTGTGGAAGATTATTTGGGGATTATTTGTGATGGTGTCTTTCCTCAAGGGGTTCCCGCCTCTCCTTCAGACAGTAGGCGCTAGGTATTAAGGATTTAGATCTGAACATTGAATAAAGGATCAACTCTCAATCTTTTTAATACAAGTTCTATAACACCTTAGTTGACCTTCCGTGTTATGAGAACACCATATCCAAGTAGCTGTTGGGGCCAAGGGAAAATTCCCCTTTTGCCCTTTGAAAGTTTGCTGAAAATCACTGACGGTGACAGATTGATAGGAGAAAAGGCTTACGCATGTATTTGATCATAGTTTTATACGACACAGGAGCCTTCAGAAGGAAGATCCAAAGATACAGGGGAAATAATTCTCCATTTTTTTGCTTAGGCTCCACCAGGTATGGAAATATGATTGGACAGAAGGGATCTGATCTACTGATAATAGACTGAGTGGGAGCAAGGCCTGTCTGTCTAGATTCTTCCTGGCCTCCAAGCAGCATTCTTTCTTTCAGGACCCTCTGGAATGGGGGAGAGGGGCTCTTATGACCTTCAGTCAAACAAAGTAGGTCAGATCATTTCTTTATAGCCAGTTTTTACACAGAAAGATAGGGTGGAGGGTGTTTAGAGTAATATTTTGAGGCCTTGTGGCTGGCTTTGAGGAAAGACGATTCTGGTTTCTGTGATCCACCTTAGGGAAGAAGGATTCTAGTTCCTACGACTAAAGGAGAATGAGAGGCCAGAGACGGGGGGTAGGAGAGGGTCAGAGAAAAACTTTGACTTCTGAAGCTGCTTCTAAGGCCTTCATCTTGGAGTACGTGTTTTTGAGTCCCAACAAAGCCGTCACCATCCATCCCTGCAAGCCGAGGCACCTTGGTTGTTATTCTGGGTGCTGCCATCCTTTCCAATAATTGGTCAGGGAGCCCAGTTCACCTTTTCTTTGAAACGTGCGTGCTCCCTGGACTCTGCCATTCTATGATCCAGTTGTCCTTCCTGATGTTAGGGAGCCCGGTCGTAAGAAGTCATCTCTTGCTGTCAACTCTGCACTCAAAAGTACAACCACCTCAGCCTCTAGAACTGTGATAAACAAATATACAACCATCTCTGGGCTCTTCAAAGGCGTCAGGATAGTGCATTCCTTATGGTCTGAGAGGAGGGTGTGTCCTCCAGACCCTCTGGGGGAAAACCAAGGTGCTTCCTCAGGTCTTCCGCAAGAACCCACCCGAACAATCTTGCCTCTCAGAGCTGACTGCCCTTCCCCTGCGCCTGTGATAAGGATGCTGGCGTCTCCGCCTCATCTGCTGTAGACTTGCTTTCGCTCATGCCCCCCAGGAGGCGTGCCAACAGCCTCTCGAAGCTGGCTCCAGGGGTCCAGGTCAGAACATCGGCTCCCAAGTCCCACGGACATGCTGCTGTCTCACGTCAGCCAACTCTCCCCTGCCAGCCCGATGTTCTCCCTGCTCCAACTCCCAAACCCTCCAGATCTACTCCCACATATCCCCAGTTCTCGGTAGTGTTTGTTGGCCAGGACTGCCATTCCCTCGGCATGTAAACTGCATTCTGGAGCAAGGACCCTACTTTTGCCTTCAAAAGCACGGTGCCGAGACCTTCCCGGACTTCTGGCTGAAATCGGCGAGGGAGGCAGTAGGGACTCCCGAGGGCGGCGAGCGTCCCCATGCGGGCCACAAGCTTCCACAGAGATCTTTTCTGCTCCGGTCCAGGCAGAGGGGACTCTTCTTATTTGGAAGGCCACTTCGGTGCCCCACCCCGTTCAAGATAGGCTAGGGGCTCAAAATGCTCAGTGTCGTCTGCTCAGATACTTACTGCCAGTCCCAGGGCTCCACTTTTGCCTTTTTATCAGGGCCCTGACTTTGACACAGGAAACCTACGAAGGCTCTGGTCAGTCTCCCCTTCACCCTTTATAGCTCTGCCATGCTTACAATTGGATCCTGGGTCTGATTTCAGCCCAGGCTGCCTTGTGGCCACAGGAGACAAGAGTCTCCTTGAGAGCTGCCATTGAGGTCTTCTGACTTCCACAGCATCCCAGTAGGCAGTTGGCAGTCCTGAGTTTACTATTTTATTTATTTATTTAGCTATTTTTTGAGTTGGAGTCTCACTCCATCACCCAGGCTGGAGTGCTGTGGCACTCTCACAGCCACCCCAGCATCGACTCCCTGGGCTCCGGCGATCCTTCCGCCGCAGCCTTCCAAGTAGCCGCAACTACAGGTGTGCGCTACCACGCCCGGCTAGTTTTTTATTTTATTGTAGAGATGAGGTCTTGCCAAGTTACCCGTGCTGGTCTCGAACCCATGGGCTCAGGCGATCTACTCGCCTCGGCCTCCCAAAGTGCTGGAATAACCGGCTGAGCCACTGAGCCCTATTTTATTTTTTTAAGCTTCTATTGCAGTTAAAATCAGCTGACTTTTACCACTCTTATCGTTTTTAATTTAGTTAATATCAAATATACTTGCATAGCGCTTACTAGGCTTCAGGCTTTGGTTAATGTGATATTTCAGCATTAAATCTTATAAATCTCATGTTTCCATACTCTTTTCACCCCTTATCACAGATTGGAAAAAAAGCTGAGCACAGAAAGTTTGAGAATTTCCTTTCCATCACATAGCTACTTCATGGCAGAGCTGGGAGTTGAACCCAGGATGTTCAGCACTCTACGGTGTTCGCCAAGAGGAGCCAATCATTCTGTCACCCACTTAAACAGTTTTGTTTTATTTTGCTTCAGTTGCTGCTGACCCTCCGTCTTCAGGGAGTGAGGACCATCATCATCTTCTAATGGAAGAGGCAGGAGAGAGACAGAGAAAGGAGTGGCTTTGCAACGTAGTCTTGTCCGAGGCACCTGGCTGTACCAAATTTGTCGGGAAACAGGGCACACAGGAGATGAGGTTTCCTGTGAAAAGATCAATTCCCACACTTCTCTTCACTTGAACGCTGGGTCTCATTGTTAGCGACTGGCCATCGTTTGAAAGAGGCATTTCAAAGGCTTTGTTTTTTTTTAGTCCTTTAAAAGACACAGGCTTAGACCCATTCTTACATGTGAGAAAAACGCATGTTGTTATGGACTGAGTTATTGGTATCTCAACCCCCAGGGCTTCAGAATGTTACCTTATTTGGAGATAGAGTCTTAATGGAGGTAATCAAGTTCAAATGAGGTCGTTAGGGTGGGCCGTGATCCAATGTGACAGGCGTCCACACAAAACAAGGGAAATTTGGACACACACACACACACACACACACACACACACACACACACACACACACACACACACACGGAGAGCGCTATGCGAAGAGAAGGCAGATGTTGGGAAGCAGCTACCGAGCAAGGAACCCCAAAGACGGTCAGCAAACCGTCAGAAACCGGGTGAGGCTTGGGGCAGATCCCCTCACAGTCCCCAGGAGGACCGACCCCTACTGACACCTTGATCTTGGACGTCTAGCCCCCAAATGTATGAGACAATACATTTCTGTGGTTTGAACCTCTCGGTCTACGGTGCTTTGTTACCGCAGCCCCAGCAAACGAATGCATCTGCAGACACATCTGATTGTGAGAAGAGGCGCCTTCCTGTTTCCTTATTCCCTTCTCTCTCCTCTTTTATCGTCATGTTCTGTTTACCGCTCACATCCTCTTGGCTCTTGCACTGCCTCTGCACCCCGCCCTCTGCTGGGCACGGTTCCCACGTTTGGCTTCACATGGGATTGTCTGCTGCAGGGATGCAGGACCCAGCGAGCCTTTCCTCCTGGGACAGGTGGCCAGTCCCCCAGCTCCGCTGAGACACCGCCGGAGTCGAAAGAAACGTGACATGAGCAGGTGCTACTGCTACCCCTGGGCAGGACACGTTTTGAAGTGTGGTAAAACTAAACAAAATCTGAATAGACCTAGCCCTTTTATTGATGGAGCTGTGGCCTGGCTAGAGGTGTATCATTTGTTAGACATTTTCACAGCACATCGGGACGTGGTCCACCTGTGTTTTCCCACTGAAGTGGGAAAGGCGAGGCAGCACCCCAGAGCCTCGGCCGTGACCCCGTCTGCCCCTGGGCCCCCGTCTGCTCTTGAACCCCCGCCGCCACGGGTCCCCAGGGAGGTGAGAGGGGTCAGGACACAAACCCGGAGTCCGCTTGCAGGGCCTGGGCTGGGTCCACCACTTGCCAGCTGTGTGATTGGGTCTCAGTTCCTTGTCTGTGAAGTGTGGACAGCCGCCCACCTCATGAGGCGTTTCTGCCCGTCAGCGGGAAGCCAGGCATGGCTGAAGGGAAACCACACGACCTGTCACTCTCCCCAGCTCTGGAATGAGGAGGACTCACCACCCACCAACTCCCCACCATCAGAAGGGCAATGACATGGCGGCAGCCGCTGCTGAGAGGAGAGGAAAGGCCAGCACGTGACCGACGCCTCCCACAGAGAGGGCACGCCTCCAGTCCCCAGCAGCCACCGCCAGAAACGTCTCGGGAGTGTGGGTGGTGGGCTCCCGCCCCATCAGGGCTCTCTGAAGGAGGCTGGTGCTTGAAGCCAGGAGCACACTCTGTGTGCACACACCAGCCTCCTCCCACTTCTCTGGGGAAAGCCCACCCTTGGCAAGCCTGGACATCCTCCCTGTGGTCTCAGTGCCCCCTGTGCTACAGCAGCTCTGCTCACCTGGGGCCATGTCTTCCCTGCATGTGCTCACTGCTGCCCAAGAGAAAACCACAAGAGGGGACAGAAAGAGTCTTGGACACAAAGAGGCCGCTGAAACCTCCTCCCCCACCCCCCGCTCATCTCCGACCTGCTTGGAGCAGGCTTCCTTACCATTTCATGTCTAATTTTATATTGATTCTGGCAAATGCATTTGCAAGGCATTGTGCCTTACAGTGGGATTTCTTTTCTCCCTGGCATAAGCCAGTGCAGTACACAAGTAACCGCAGCTGCTGACAGGTGCGTTAACAGTTGTGCTGGGCGACCCGGGAGGAAGGGCCGTGTGGACATCGGGCATGCGTAGAAGCGTGTGCCGGCAGCTGATGCCACCCAGAGTCAAAGCACAGGGCACCGAGGAGGCATCTGAGCTCCTCTCTTCCCCTCCCGAGGGTGGAGGCAGACAGTGCCATTACCGGTTTGCTGCCTTGGGTTTTGGATTTTATAGCTTGAGGGTGGCTGGTGTGACTCTGCTACTCAGAGAGTAGGGCTTTATGCTGAGTGGATGGTGAAAACCTAAGAACGAGTGTTGCCGGGATTTGCCAGCTCTAACACTCCCTGGCTCCGTCCACCCACAGAAATTCAGCTCTCTGGATTTCTGAGACACTCTGACCAGCTGGTGGGCTCTGTACTACATACCTATGTAGCCTAAGTCAAGACTCGTCCTCCTCACACATGGTCCCAGGACCACTGGTTCCCCTAGACACAGATAGGGGCTTCTTACCAGGGTTCCATCTCGATTTCCTGATTTGCAATCCACATTTAACAGCAGCAGCTGACATTTCCTGAGCACCTGTTGCATGTCAGACATTGCTCCTTGCAAAACGAGTCGGACAAAGAGGCTGTCCTCCAGGTGCCACCATTCTAGCTGGGGAGATCGACGGGTTCACTTGTGTGATTCCATTGCAGGGTAGTGAGGAGAAGAGGCAGGACCCTTCAGCAGGACGCCGACCCAGATGAGGAGAAGGGAAGTCATGCTGGCAAAGTTCCAGGAGGAAGGGGGACCTTCCCAACCATCCATGGGACAGAATCTCTGACTCTAAAATGTGCCCAAGGGTGGCGTCCCGATCCCTGCATCCTGTTCTGCAGAGGGCTGGGCCCTGCTGCCGACACATAGGCCCATGGGCCTACAGCACACCGCTGCTGGCCTTCAGTGTGCACGCCTGACCATCGCGGCGCTGGGCCACAGTCCCAGACACGGCCATACCGGGCCCCTTGGGGCCCAGCCCACAGGGTGCCTGTGGCTCTGGGCTTTCTGGGCCCTTCCCTAGGAGCCTGGCTGAAGTCCTCCTGACCAAGTGCATCGAAATGAAGGCATGATCTTTCACGAGGTGTGTTCGCCCTCATTCTCACTATGCCCCAAGACTCCTCCCTTACTCCTGGCAGTACTGACTTCTGCACTGTGTCTTCACTGTCTTTGGCCATTCTGTAGCGTGCCGATGATGGCGTATTGGTGTGGTTCTTCTCTTGACCTCCCATGGGCTGGCTTTCGAGGCTCTCGTCCACACTCCTGAGTGCTGCAAGAGGCAGATTCTCAGGGAACAAAGAGGAGCAAAGCTGGGGGGCAGAGGGGTAGCTGGGCCCCTTGCTGCCTTTTAGGGAAGCTGCCCTTAAGACCCGTTGACAAGCCTTGAGGGCAAGGGGGAGTGGGTGGTCTAGCCATCGAACTGTGGGCTCCAGTCGTTTGGCGAGAGGATAGGGATATGGGTTTTTATACAACTTCAGTAGGCCAGGAGTATACAATGAACACAGTTAATTTTTTGGTTTTTTTTGAGTTGGAGTCTCACTCCGTCACCCAGGCTGAAGGGCAGTGGTATGCTCCCAGCCACCGAAGCCTCGACCTGCTGGGCTCTGGCGATCCTTCTGCCTCAGCCTTCCAAGGAGCTGGAACTACGGGCATGCACTACCACATCGGCCAGTTTTTTATTTGTTGTAGAGATGAGGTCTCACCAAGTTGCCCAGGTGGGTCTCGAACCTGCGGGCTCAGGCAATCCACTCACCTCGGCCTCCCAAAGTGCTGGGATTACAGGCTGGGCCACTGAGCCAGGCCCATACTTAATTTAAAAAAACAAACGTTGGCCAGGAGTGGCCACTGCACTCCAGTCTGGGTGACAGAGTGAGACTCCAACTCAAACAGCAACAACAACAACAACAACAACAAAATCAAATGTTGTTCTTTGGTCAGCGCCCATTCAAGACCTTTTGCAGTTTTTTGCCTAAGGCTCTGTTCTTTCTTTACCTGAAATTCCTTGCCAAGCAGACACTTGATCTGTCTCACTGCTTGGAAACGGAATCGCCCGTCTTGCCGACCCTTTCCACCGGTGACCGTCTCTGCAGTGGGTGGTCCGGGGCCCTGCTGCTTTTCCTCACCCTTCCCCCACCCAGGCCAGGCCTCTCCTAGAACTGGGCCAGACCCCTTTGAACCTCACTCACTAGTCCCTGGACTGCAGATGTCATCTGCTTTCTCATCTAACTCTTCGAAAAGGGAGTTACATTTTCAGTGCAAGTCCTCTTTTAGGAGGGCAGGATTCGAAGTTGATGTCATGGGCTGGCTCTTCTGGCGGCACGAGTGCTGTTCCCTCTTGTCCTGATGTTTAAGTGTGCTTTTAGAATTTCCTAGAAGGCAAATGAGAAAACCCCAGGGACATGCTACCCCTGGGAACTGGGGACTGTGAGACGTGTGTGCAAAACAAGACCGCTGGCAGAACAAGGTGTTCTGGAACGAGGGAGGGGCTGCACCTGCCTGCATAGCAGGAATGCCTCTTCTCAGGGAGCCGAGGTGTTTAGTTGCTTTCCCTGTTAGGAAAACTGACGTGAGGCTGCAGCCAGCCTCTGGGCAGGGGATGGTCTCACTTGGCTGCCAAGAGGTAGAAATGTGAGAGGTTTAAGCAGCTGACGTAGCTTGGGCTTCAGTGGACGTGATCTCACCTAGCCACACCATTCTGTCCTCACCTCCTCATTCCGAGGCTTCTGCCTCACTCCCAGCGTGAGTGACCACTGGACCTATTTTTCTAGTGATTCTGACACCCCAGCTGGTATACTGTAATTCGATGCTGGCACTCGCCACCTGTAGTTAGAACGGCCGCCACGGACGAAAGGGCCTGGTCCCCAGCAAGACTTTCGCCACTTCTGACCGACCAGCTACAAGTCAGGGGTTTCCCATGATTCCCTTCTGGTTACTAATTCACTAGAACAACTCACAGAGCTTGGGAAAGTACTATACTTCACGATGACAGCTGTATTATAAAGGACAACATTCAGAAACAGCCAAACGAAGAGGCACATGGGGAGAGGTCGGGGGAGGGGCAAATGAATTACTTTCACGCTCTTTCTGCGTGGAATCAGGACTGTTCATCCTCCCAGCACATCAATGTGTTCGGCCAGAAAGCTCCACTGAGCTCATGTCCAGTTTTTATTAGGGTTTCATGACATAGGCATGGCTGATGAAATCACTGGCCATTGAATTGAACTCGGGCTTCAGCCCCCTCTGCTCTCTAGACATGGGGAAGTCAAGCTGACGTTACGTGGCTGAAAGCCTCAACTTCCTAATCGCACCTGTGGTCCTTCCAGCACGGCCAGCTCCCATCCTGAAACGACTGAGGGACCCCCATGAACCACATCATTAGTATAAACACAGATGTGATCCAATCCAGGGTTTCACGAATAGCCAGGACGCTTCTACTCCTTGGGAAATTCCCAGGCACCAGGGACAAAGGCCAATAAAATGCTTTATTATACAACACGGCTTCTTGGCTTTCCTGTTGTATGTCTCAGATTCGAATGTATGCCTTAGCTTGGGAAAGGCATGATGCTCTCCAAAGAAGGAAATAGCCAGAGCTGTTCTCCACCTCCCACATCGCTCAGGGCAGAGAGCTTCGCAATCTTGCTGGCTTTATCAAAATGAAGTCTTGCTGCTCGTGTGTGCAAGAGAGACCTTGCAGGCGCCAGTGCTACTCCGCCCCTCGGGGTCCTCACCCTAGCGCCCAGTCTTGCATGGTGACCTCCTCGGGAACGTGGTCAGCCCCTGTGGCAGAGGGGGAGAGGGCCAGGGTGAAGCAGGTGTGAGTCCGCGAGGCTTTGCCAGAAGTCAGACATCCTTTCCAGTCACACCTCAAAGGAGGGCTTTTGTCGAGGGATACCCAGGACCCAGTCTGACTTAGAAAGACAAATGGCATCAGCATCAGTGGTCACTCAGGCTGGACAGGAGAGAGACAGGGATGGGGAGACCAGGGCAGGAGCCACAGCTATTGTCCAGGTAAAAAAGGACCAAGGAAGAGACAGGAGTGAAGGAGAGGAGGGGGCTAGAGGTGGAGCTCAGGCAGACCCGACGTCGTCTGGGGAGCAGTGACAGAAGCAGCCAGGGGTGGAGGGTGTCAGACGTCCTTGAGCTGAAGCCTGGCTGGCTTGGGACAGGGCGGGGGTGCTGGCACCCAGGAAGTAAGGAAGAGCAAACAGAATGTTCTCTGCCTCTACGGGGTGGTGTTGGGGGTAACTTCCCCTTCCTGGCCCCTAGCCACTGGGAAAATAGAGAGAAAAGACAAGGTTTCTTCATCACGTAAACCACCAACCAATCGGCAGGCAGGCGGCCCGCTTGCTTTGAATGTCCTGTGTTAACTGAAACCCAGGAAGGCTTTGGTCAGGCAGGACTGGGTTGCGTAACTGGTTTCAATGCACTATTGTTTTCCTCCCTGGTTTTTTCCATGATGGAAATAACTCGTGCGCCACACTGGGCAGGAGATCATATTTAAATGCTTTCTGGGTTTGACCTCCACACGGGGAGCTAGCTAGCTTGTGCTGAGGGGTAGGGGCAAACAGATCCAATTAAGTCCAAGTGTTTGAGTCGCCACTGTGAGCAACGGGCCAAGGTGTGGGCACCTGCTGCTTTCCAGCCTGTCAACACCAGCAAGGGTCACATTTTGCACTGAAACAACTCAAAGGAGCTTGACAGTGAAGGAAGCCAGGGCGAAGGTGGGGAGGCTGGGAACCAGGCACTTCTAACTTGTTCCTGCTTTTGCCATGGGCCTGGGCATGCGGTGACATGTTCTAAAGACTTGCTAAGTGTTCGGGGGCAGAGTTGGGTGAGGGGCAGGGGTCTGCTGAGACATGGTCTTGTGATCCGAGTAACGCTCGGCTACTAACCCTAGACACCACCAATAAATCGAGAGGCAGAAAAACTGGTAGAAAGAAGTTTATTTCTGAATTCAAATCTAGGGAGCAGAGCCAGGCTCTTGGCCTTTCTAAAATGGCTCTGCTCACCCTTCAGGTTTTGCAGTCCACATTTTTTTTTTTTTTTTG
>NW_007258436.1:332177-347319 GCF_000164805.1 Carlito syrichta | reverse complement strand
GCTGGGCTCTGGTGATCCTTCCGCCTCAGCCTTCCAAGTAGCTGGAGCTACAGGCGCGCGCTACCATGCCCAGCTAGTTTTTTGACTTATTGTTGAGATGAGGTCTCGCCAAGTTGCCCAGGCGAGTCTCGAACCTGCAGGCTCAGGCAATCCACTCACCTCGGCCTCCCAAAGTGCTGGGATTACAGGCTGAGCCACTGAGCCCGGCCTAATTTTTTAAAATTTATTGTAGAGACTAGGTCTCACCAAGTTGCCCGGGGTGGGTCTTGAACCTGCAGGCTCAGGCAGTGCACTCGCCTTGGCTTCCCAAAGTACTGGGATTCCAGGTTGAGCCACCAAGCCCGGTCTACAGTCTACTTTTATAAGTTCAGGATAGTTAGTACCTGTACACTGACTATGTGACCAGAAGAGCATTGTATAGGGCTTAAGCCACAACCACATTTTGTCAATATTGACATTTATGGTCTGCATTTCCTGGCACCAGTTACCAGAGATAACTTTTTATCAGTAACACCCAGCAGAAACCTTAATCAAGTTTGCCACAGAGTAAAGACAGTTAACAGGGCCTAAGACATCAGATATCACTAGAGGTTGTTATATGCAAAAGTTATACAAATCACAAGACTTAACGATGACATTGATACAAAAGTTATCTAAATCACAAGACTTATGATTGCCTTGAAACTATATTATTCAAACCTGTGACTGCAAAGAAAAGGGAGAAAATAGGAATTTGTGTCTCTCAGTTAATTGAGCATAGTCTGCAGGGAAGTTTAAGAATTCTGTAATTCCGGCTACTTGGAAGGCTGAGGTGGAAGGATCGCCAGAGCCCAGCAGGTGGAGGCTGTGGTGGCTGGGAGCGGCCACTGCACTCCAGTCTGGGCGACAGAGTGAGACTCCGACTCAAAAAAAAAAAAAAGAATTCTTTGAAGTTACTTACCAGGAGTGTATAGGGGATAAGAGGAAGCACCCCTTTTGTGAGCTCCCAGGAACGTGGGTACGTGCAGGCCTGCTCTGTCCCTCGCCATGCCCTTCTCTGGTGGCTGTGACAACGTGGACAGACAATAGCGGGTCTCCACATCAATGGGTGTCTATAGAGGGTTCCTCAGAGGGCTTGTGAATGCCAAGTGGGCTTCCTGAGAGAATGAGAGACACATTTCTTCTCTGCAGTGGTGGGGGGACGGGGACTTTATAACCTCTACTACCCTTCACCCACCAGAGTGGATTCCATCTTGCCAGCTCTGCTCCTGGCTTTGGCATTGAGAACCAGGGCCGGGGGAGAGAGAAAGAGGAGCGGAGAACGAAGGAGGCTGTCGTGGGAGGCTGTCGTGGGAGGCTGCCGTGGGAGACTGCCAGGCACATGGCAGAAGGGTGTGTGATTTCCCTGCAGGAGAGGCTGGAGAGTGCGGCTGGAGGAGGAGAGCGGAGAGGGAGAGGCACGTGCCCGTGGGCTGCTGGAGACACGGCCTTGTCGGGACCAGAGAGGAGGAGCTGTTCTGGAGGGACGTGAGGGCCAGACAAAGACGCTTGAAGAAGAGTCTGGATTCTATCCTCTGGCATGCCGTGAACCTCCAGAGCGTCACGTTTCCACTTAGCCGGCTCTTCCTTTGAGCTGGGGGTCTCGGAGCCTCCCTGGATCCTGAGATGATCTGAGACCTGGGTTATGTGGAGACAGCCTGCCTGTGGGCAGAGAGCTGCACAGAAAACTCTGGTGAAGTGGTCACCTCCCAGGGCTCTGTTTACCCATCTGTGCCCACTCACTCCTGTCCTGTGCTGCTGGGCTCTCACTTTCTCATTAGGCCAGCAGATCCTCAGGGCAGCCCCGTGTCCCCACCCCTCGTGCCCCCCACGGCCTGGCATGCACAAGGGCGGGCACTCGCTCCAGGCTGTGGAGCCACGGCCCACGTTCAGGACAGGGGACTCGGGTGTGTTTGCTTTGAAGGTCTCCTTCGTCTTCCCCCGTTTGCAGCTCGTCTCAGATGACAGGCTCAGTACATGCTGCATCCTCTGCATTGGAAAGCAAGAAGTGTTCCTTTTACCCTCCTCCCTCCTCCGGCCTCGGCAGCTCAGAAACCAAGTCTCCTGTATATGGGACTCGGCCTTCTTGGCTAAGATGCATGATGGCTTCCCCGGCCTCCGTTCCAGCCTCCTGCTGCTGCCGGGCCTCCAGTCCTGCAGCGGTTGGAGTGAAGCCCACACTTCTCAGCCCTTGGTGCAAGCGCTCGGGATGCAGTGCGGTCCTGCCCGTTAGAGACACGGATGAGGTAAAGCAGAGTTTGGGTCACACGGAGAAGAAGAGGCAGGGAGGGACACACCCGTGCTGCTGGTGGGGACCCTGGAAACCGCTCTGTGGCTGTAGCTCTGGTGTCCCCGCCTGGCCAGGACCTCCTCGCTGGATTGAAGAGCAGGTGCTTGGGTGTCCAGCCTGCGGTGCGGCTGTGGGAGGCAAACCTGGGACCCAGCCTGGCTTCCTGACGATGCTGGGAGCCACTCGATTCCCCTCATATTTTAGTTCCCTTTCTGCTTGCACGTATACTCGGCTCTCTGCTGCCAACCTCTGCCTGATGGCTCTGCCCAGTTCCTTCCCTCCCAGCAGGCCCCTCCAGCCTTCAGACGCGTGGTGCTGGGTTGCTTCAGCGAATAGGCCGGCCACAAGCAGGCCCGGGGCTCCCACTGAGGGCAGGTTTTGTTTTTGGTCAACGCACACAGAGGCTCCTCGGGAACAGAGAATTTCTGAGTCATTAGCGGAGGCTCTCATCAACAGGCTAGAAACCGTCTGGGAAGGCCTAAGTTGGGTATGAAAGGGTCTCTTTCGTTCATCAGAAGAAAGAAATGTTGCTTTGTCTGCTGACTGCATCACTCCCAGAATACTAGAGCTCCAGGGCCCTTTCTCAGCTTTGTAGATCTACTTAAGCCACCTAGAACAAAACTGTGAAATGGTTGGGGGGAGGGGAGGGGGAAGACATCGTCTTGTCCCGCTAAGTCTCTTCTAGAATTTTGTCCACTTCTAGATTCGCGCTCACTTCAAGTTTGATCTCTAGGTTGAGAGTTATTTGAATTTATCTGAATAAACCTCATCTATGCCTCATGTCGACAATCTGAAACCCAACTTACTCATCACATGAAGAAGCGTGGGTACAGGGAGTTCAAGACTGCTTTTTTATACGTCTAATGAAAGGCTTCCTACATCAATCCATCGTGTGGTTTGGGCTTCACTGAGAAGAATCAGCATTTCTGGACAGGTTGGGTGTCAGAAGTGGGCTTCTCCCACCAAAGCTCAATGACTCCAACAGCAGCTTTGTCTTCCACAGCCAGCTTGTCTGTGGCTTGGGTCTGAGGCCTGACTCCAGGCCACCGGGAATTTCCCCACCCTTCCATCTGCCCACCAGTGAGCCCTGTGTGATCACGTCTGCTCTCCTCTGATCAAAACTTGTTCTAGTCCCATCTTGAAAACTCCCAAGCTCTGCTGTCTGCCGATGAGAACTTGAGAACCGTGTCTGTTGTATTCCATTGTACAGTAGGGAAAGTGTAGTTAACAATAATGTATTGCACTGAAAATAGAAGAATTATAATGTTCCCAACACAAAGCAAAAATAAATGTCTGAAGCGATGGATAGTTCAGTGACCCTGATTTGATCATTACGTGTTGTATACAGATGTCAGAGTATCTCATCTACCCCCAAATATGTACAACTATATGTATCAATAAACAACTATGGTAAAAAAGGATGATTATTGGAATTTGCTTTGAGGCCGTTTTTGTCTTTGCTGTCTGACTAAAGCTGCTTAGCCCAAATATAGCCCATCTTTCAGTTCCTTTTCCTCCATATGTTCTTCAGTTGAAATATCTTCACCTCGTCTCCCTTGGCATCCCTCTTCCCACTCCAGCTGACTTCTCTTGTGTGCACTCCATCTCTCTTCTGAACCCCTTTCAGCAGAGGGGTCCTGCTGGTTTTCTCTTATCTGTCTTACCAAGAAGGCCAGCACTGTCAGAGCCCCATGTTCACCCGAATTGTCATTCGGTGAAGTCACATAGCTCAGAAAAATACTGGAACAGCTTTTGGGCTCCTTCCAGAATTCTTTTGTCTCTAGTTACAGCGTTTGGAGCCAAATAGCAGATGGAATACATTTCTTGTCTTCATCTTTAAAAATACCAAGCACATCTTTCCTTATTTGAGTCTTTTATAGCTGCACTGCTTCTCTATCCAGCCTTTGTCTGTTCCTCACATCCCAGACCTCCCTGTTTTGTCATGAAAACGCCCGGCAGAACATGGAAACATGGGCGCTCAAGATACCTGTGTATCCAGGAGGATGAGTGTCTTCTCAGAGGACAGGCACTGGGTGAGTGGTGGGAAGCAGCTCCTCTTCCAGGTGGAGGCTCTGGGTGCGGGAAGGGTGCCCCTTCCCATTAGGGGCGCATGGCAGCCCGTGGGAAACAGAGCTTCTTTAGGGAAGGGCTAATCCTGGCTTTACAGTCTGGATAAGAGATAAAATTCACTGCCAAGGGAGGTGGGGGACACACTTCGTCCACAAGGGTACCTGCATAATGAACATTTGTATACCTAACCCTGAATTACATTCCACACCTTTAAAATGAAAAATTTAAAAGTTAAAATTCAGATTTCAGCTAGGGGATGTTTTGCTTGTGTTTTGCCTGCTCCATGTGGCTCCTTTGAGGGCTGGCTTTTCACTGTGCCTCATGGGAGTGACCATGTTTTGATGTACGACTTGATTAGCCATTTCAGACACGTTTACAAAGTGTGGATCGTGGATAAATACTGCAGCGCTTAACACAAAGTGCCAATGTCCTAGGCCTGTTGGGGTACAAGGGTTTAGTGAAAGGGTGAGACAAGTTCATGCACAACTCTATTCCAAAAAGAACAGAACCACCAAGACAGAATGTCCATGAGGGGTGGAGAGGGTTCAGAATAGGGGAAAAACGTGTCCTTTTGAGGGCAGAGAGGAAGAGAAATCCAGAGGCCCACAGAAGCAAGATAGGAAGGATTCATTTTCCCAGCATAAGTTTGGGGAGCTGAGGAATTTATGGCAGGCAGCAACAAAGTGCTTAAAAAACCCATCTGTATGATTCAAATGCATATTATTCATGTGTCTATTCTATCACATATAGTCTACCTATATGTGACTAAAAATGAATAAAACTGAGTCTCTCTGTAATTTTCCTTAAGAATATTTAATCAGAGTGCTATTCACAATTCTGTTGCTCAAGAAAGCAGTCTTTGTCTAGGTCAATGTTCTCTCCACTTTCATTAAGAAAGTATTAATAACTTCTCACACCATCACGGGATTCATAATTTCTTAATGAAAACAGGGAGAATGTGGACCTGAAAAAGATGTCCTGAGCAACAGAATCGCAAGCTCAGTGGCCATGAGCAAATCAAGTCTCTGATCCTTGGGGAAACTCAACACGCGCCAGACCCGATCACACCGCCTTCCCACCCCCCAGCGCCATGAGGATGGTTTGGTGGGGCTGTTCAGCTCCTGCCTCCGCTTTGGGTGAGGCTGAATGATCCCCAGGGCTGTTCTCTCGATCAGTGCCATTTCCGCTTAGAAAGCTGCTCAAGCCGGCCCCAGGCTTTCTGGGACCACCTGCAAGAGAACAATTTTGTTCCAGGAAGACCTGCCCTCCCTGCGCCTCTCTCGGGGCTGCCCAGCCTTCCCGGTGGTCAGAGAGGCGGGACTCCGAATCTTGAGCCTTGGGCTCTGTCCCATGGGGAGTATAACTAGGAACTTAGATGGCGAGCCCAAGTCCCGGGGCATCGCACTGTCCAGGAGTCTCCTCCCCTGGTGAGGAAGGCAAATGCTGCTCCCATGCTGATGGTCACCTGCCCCCCTGGCTTGCGAGCTGAGCTTCTCTCATGGTCCACTGTGGCCGGTGAAGTCCAGGCACCTGATGGGCCCCAGCATGAAGTTTGCTTGGCAACCCTTTACCTGTGAGGCGGTTCTCTCAAAGCAGGAATGGGGACAGGAGAGTCTGTCAGGGGGTATTGATTGTCCCTTAGGAGTTCCTTTTTAAGCCGGGTTTGATGGCTCAGCCTGTAATCCCGCGCTTTGGGAGGCTGAGGTGAGTGAATTGCCTGAGACCACGGGTTCGAGACCTGCCTGGGCAACCTGGTGAGACCTCATCTCTACAATAAATCAAAAATTAGCCGGGCGTGGTAGCGCGCGCCTGTAGTTCCAGCTACTCGGAAGGCTGAGGCGGAAGGATCGCTGGAGCCCAGCAGGTCGAGGCTGTGGTGGCCGGAAGTGGCCCTTGCACTCCAGTCTGGGCGACAGAGTGAGACTCCAACTCAAAAAAAAAAGAGCTCCTTTTTTGCTTCAAATAGGGGGATTAAGAGTCAGAGTGTTGCTATCAGAGTGTTGGTACAGGGGTTAACCCCCTCCCCTCTTTTCTTAGCTTGCAGATCATCTTCTCAGCAGACACATGGCTTTTCACTCGTGCATGGGTTGGATAAGCAAAGGGGAGCGTCCTTTTGCAGAGAGTGGAAATCTTTTGGACTCATCGATCACGAGAGAGCACCACCAGGAGACTGGGTGCAAGCCATGGGAAGGAAAAAATGAGGCCAGTGGGTGAATATGAGGAATGGACACGCGGGAAGGCAAGGATGGAAGTCAGAGGAGAGATAGGCTGAGGGAGGGGAACACTGGGTGCAACCTGAGACTGCTGCCTCTGGTCTGAGCACAGGCCTGACTCCTGCAGAAAAGAGGGTGCCCGGGAAGGTGACCCAAATCGGTGCTTTACATGAAAGGGCAGGACCCCAGCCCAGCGGCCTCAGCTTGCCTGCATGTCCCTCCACGCTGCATGTCCCTGAGGGTGGGAGGCCAGGTGAGAAGTGTGTGTGAGAAGCGTGGCCTTCTCACTGCTGTTTGACAGAGCCAGGCAGTTCCTACCTGAGCACAGTCCGGAGGTTGGGAGCACAGCTGAAGCCTTCTGAGGACTGGCCCGTCCCGACAGAGAATGACCGGAGACCTCTCCCCTGGCCCTGATAAGACAAGGGGCTCCAAGTCAGAAAGCCTCAAACACTTCTGGGGGGGGGCGGCAGATAGGCTCCGTCCAGGCCCTCTCCCCACCTTTCTTGTCCGTGAGCTACCAAGCCAGGAAGAACGGCCCTGCGACCATGCTTAAAGGGGCTGGGTCCCACGCAGGATGTGGCACTTCCACTGCAAAGGAAGGGAGCACGAGACTCTCTCAGGATGCACCTGACATGTGCGCAGCCACCTTCGTCAGCAGGAACGATGACAGAAGCCCAGAGGGAAAGCTCCCCTGGGACTCAGTCATACCTGTGGACTGAGCAGGGGTGGTAACCGCCAGGCCCGAAGGCCCTGGCCAAGAGGGTGAGGAAGGCCCAGGCTGGCTGGGGAGCTCAAGGCAGGTGGCTGTGGTGGCGCCACGGGGACGGGGCTTGGGGTCTGTTGTCCAGGTGGGGCTGAGGACACTTCCGTTCTGGAGGCGTTAAGGCCGGCTGGGCGCAGGGGGTCGTGCCAGCCAGCTCCCCACCCGTGCCTCGCCGCCCGTCCTCCCCCCGCCTTGCTCTCCCTGCTTGGAGAGGCCCTTCCCTGGCGCTTCCCTCCCACACTGCACCCTCTGCTCAGAGCCCTTCCGTGTGCTCGGAAGGATGGCAGCAGCCTCTCGTGTACTCGTCAGCTTGCACTGCGGCCGGGGGTGATGCCAGGCGCCCCGTGAATGTCGACGAGCCGCAGGCCACGCAGCCCCCGTGTGTGTGTGGTGGAGGCAGGACCGCGGCCTGTGGGCGGCAGAGGTGGCGTCCGCGCAGACTCCTGACGCCGAGGCTGCCTCCCTGGCGATGCCTGTCGAGTCCCCCGCTAGCTTCCGCTGCAGGTGCAAGTCTGCCCCCCGCTCACCCGAGGCTTCGTGCCTACTCAGCCCGCCTTCTCCCCACAGAGCTTTCTCCACCTCCGGCTCACATGCTGCCTCCTTCCCACTCCTGAGCTTCACCCGCTCCTCCCTGTCCCCCGCCCCTCACGGAGGCGACCAGGCAGGACGTGCTGGCTGCCCTTCTGGGAGAGAAGCTGTGCTGATCCACCGTGGTGACCCCACAGCCCCGGCACAGAGCCAGCTGCTGTCCTCATGTGTGGAAATCAGGCCGACCTGAGAAGGCGCCTGTCGAGAGGCGTCTGGAGGAGGGACAAGGAAGGCATCAGGCGGCCGCCATGCCCTTTCTCCACAGGGGCGATGTCTCCAGACTTCTGCAGGTGCCTGAAACCTCCAGTGGGAGGCAGCCCTCCCGTCTGAGTCCCTTTGGTGTTGCTGAAAGGGCCCGTCCAAGTCTGAGGTTTTATAAAGGAAGAGAGGTTGGTTGGTTTCGAATTCTGGTGTCCGGAAAACGTTAAGATGCGGCATCTGCAGCCCCAGGCTGCTTCGACTCATGGCAGAAGGTAGAGGGAGCCGGTGTGCGCAGATCACTTGCTGGGCGTGGAGGGGGGAGAGAGACAGGGAGAGACAGACACAGAGGGGTAGGGAGACAGAGAGAGAGGAGAGACAGAGAGAGGGAGAGAGACAGAGAGAGAAGAGAGACAGAGACAGCGAGAGAGGGAGACAAGGAGACAGTAAGAGACAAAGAGAGATACAGAGACAGAGAGAGTCAGAGAAATAGAGATAGGAGAGAGACAGACACAGAGAGGTAGAGAGACAGAGGAAAGACAGAGAGAAGGAGAGAGACAGGAGAGATAGAGACACAGAGAGAGGGAGACAAAGAGACAGGAAGAGATAGAGAGTGACAGGGAGAGAGAGGAGAAAGAGACACACAGAGAGAAAGGCAGAGAGAGACACAGAGAGAGACAGGGAGAAGAGATACAGAGAGAGAGACGAGAGAAGAAAGAGAGGAGAGACAGAGAAAGGGAGAAAAAGAGGAGAGGGAGAAGAGACAGAGACACATGAGAGAGAGAGAGCGAGAGAGAGAGAGAGAGAGAGAGAGAGAGAGAGAGAGAGAGAGAGAAGGTACCAGGCTCTTTGTAACAACCAGCTCCGTTCATGGAATGAGCACTCACTCCCTAGGGAGGGCTTTAATCTATTTGTGAGAAATCCACCTACTAGACCTAAACACCACCTGTTGGGTCCCACTTCCAACACTGGGGAGCACATTTCAACCCGAGGTTTAGAGGGGACAAACATCCTAACCACAGCACCTGTATCATAAACCGGGGGCATGAGGGGTGGGGAGGAACTGGGGAGACGAGGAAGTGCAGCCTGGGCTCTGCCCCGGGGACTAGGCTGCTGGGGCTGGCTTAGCCACAGGCAGGTTCTTGGGGACCACTCCGCTGGGGCCATTCCACAGCCAGGGCTGAGCACACGGATACCTCCAGCTCACCCCAAATGTTCCCTGAGGTGCTGAGGAGATCCCCAACCCTTGAGGTGCCAGACCCAGGGAGACGAGGGCCACTTCGAGTGAGGTGCCATCACTTGGAACGAAGTTGTGGAAAGGGGAGGGAATGTGTAAAAGCACACATATAGGAAAGCAACAAGGTTCGTCATGACAGTGACCCCAACAAGCACAACAGGCCCCTGGCCATGCTGCAGGCCAGCCTGGCATCCTGCAGGCAAAGCTGGCCTGTGATTCCTATTAACTGGAGGTTGTCAGTGTTAGGGTTCGGATAGGGGGAGGGAAGATGGATGGAGCAAGGGGCACAGCACCGCTGGGGCCGGCAAGCCGGAGGCGCCACGCTGGGAGCCCAGAGATCCGAGTCACTGCAAAGAATTGCGAGTCACTGCAAAGAATTGCGACACACAAAAAGGTTAAGAAAGAAAGGTGTGTTTAAAAGTGAATTAGAGAGAGAGAAGGGAGAAAGAGTCACCTCCCCAAGGTGGGGGAGGCGCCAAAACCAGGAAGCATGGCGACAGCTGTGGCTCAAAGAGCACGTGGCCACGCCAGTCTCTAGCAAGGCAACGGCCGCTGGCTGCTTGTGGTTGAGTCCTTTCAACCATTCCCCTTGATGGGGGAAGATCATTAAGGCGATTGGGTGGTGGTCTGCTTCCACATCATCTGGAAGGGGCAGGCAAGTGCAGGTACTGATGATGTCAGGTGATGACAGCAGGTAGATGGGTGGGTTAGTCACATGACTGCTGCCATGGTGGGGCTTCTCTGTGTCACTAGCTCACAGAAGGCTGATTAGGTCAACCCTGGGGGTGGGGGAGGATTCCTGCAAGAGACTTCTTAGACATTTGCAATTCACAAATGCAGACATTTGCAACTCACAAATTCTTTGATCAAAGTGCGGGGTGGTCGTATTATTGTGACTTTGGCCAGCCAAAGGGTGATCTTTGATCTTCGGCCTTGACAAGGAACCTAAAAGTTTGCTAGAGATTATGCTAAACCATGAACTGAAAGGTTGGGCTGTCCCTGTCTTGCATCTGAAGGATGTTTGCCAAGGGGGGATGGGATAGGCTGCTTGTTCTGCAGTAGAATGGCTGAACACTTTCTAACAGCTATGCTGAGGCAAAAAGACTAAACCCTTTCAGCTAGGAGGTCCTATAACAGGTTTGGCCCAACCTTATAAATCTATTCTCTAAATAGCTCTGCAAGGTTTGGCTTGGCCTGTAGTGTGTGGGAATTAAAAACAATCCGTTTCTCCACCTCTGCAAAAGTCAGCCCACTGTCCTAGCGGTCCTCCGAAGTTTGCGAGGAAGGGACTGGGCTCACAGAGCTTTTGTGGGCCCGCTTGTCTCATCTGGCCTACACCGAGTCCTGGCACATCTCTGGGGCCGGCTGGGCCAGTACATGCTAGACAGTGCGGACCTCTCAAACGGGAAGCTCACCCAGGCCGGCCGACTGTCTCCTTCCAAATCCAGAAACAGATCATTCCTGCTTTTGTTTGGAATTCCTCAGGCTTTACACCCTCGCTGAAAAAGATGTCACTTTTCTTCTCAGGATGTGGACGGCCCAGCCTGGTGTCCCTTCCTCCTTTGAATGTTCTGACTGGCCAAGACCAGGCACAGATGCTCTTGGAGGCTCAGTGGCCTCGGTCTCCCTTGCAGAAAAGCAGCCCAGGGTCTGGGTCCGTGGGCAGGAAGGACACGCCCCATGCCCAGGAAGGTTCCCCCCCACCACCTAGAGAGCAGGTCAGAGGCTGAGGGGAGGGCTGTGGGAAGTGGGACTCCATGTAGATCCCAGAGGACCGGAATCTCTAGGCCCAGAGACGCTGGTGCCTGTGCCACCCCCGGTCCTCACTAGGGGAGGCTGGGTTTAAAAACAGGACCGGCCGGGCTCGGTGGCTCAGCCTGTAATCCCAGCGCTTTGGGAGGCCGAGGTGAGTGGATTGCCAGAGCCCACGGGTTCGAGACCCACCTGGGCAACTTGGTGAGACCTCATCTCTACAATAAATCAAAAAATTAGCCGGGTGTGGTAGTGCGCGCCTGTAGTTCCATCTACTTGGAAGGCTGAGGTGGAAGGACAGTCTGGGCGACAGAGTGAGACTCCAACTCTAAAAAAAAATAGGACCAGTGTGATGCACCCTCTGTCTCTAGTTTGGGGCCAGGCTGCAGAAATGCCTGAGTGACAGGCAGCCAGCTGTCAGCATAAAGCTTCAGATTGCATCTGGGGCCCATGCCTGGGGAAGACTTTTGTCTTTCCCGGTTTCTTTTGCTTTTCTTTTCTTTCTTACTTCTTTTTTCGGTTTGAGTCAAAGTCTCATCTGTTGCCAGGCTGGAGTGTAGTGACAGGATCATAGCTACCACAGCCTCCATCTGCAGGGCTTGGGTGATCCTTCCTCCCCAGCCTTCCAAGTAGCTGGGACTGTAGGCACGTGCTACGACTCCTGGCTAATTTTTTGACTTATTGTAGAGATGAGGTCATGCCATGTTGCCCAGGCTGACCTTGAATTCCTAGGCTTAGGCCAACCTCTTGCCTTGGCCTCCCAAAGTGCTGAGATGACAGGTGTGAACCACTGTGACCGGCCTGGTTTCATTTTGAACATCCTTACTAGTTGGTCCCAGAGGGTGCACATGGACAGGACGTGGGCCAGCTCACACTGCTGCCCTGTAGACAGCACAGGCTGTCTGTCCCTCTTGTCCTCACTGCTGTCTATACCAATGCCCCTCAGAGAGTCCCCCAGCACGGCCTGAGCACTGAGCAATGAGAAAAGAAAAGTACGCATCTGGCCCACCCTAACGCTGCAGAGTGTTGGTGCCAGGTCCCGCCACAGTGGCCACCCTGGCCCTCTCCTCCCTCATGTTACTTGTTGCCCAGGGACACGCCATGGTGATGGGGGGCCATGGGCAGAAGAGGAAAAGCAGCTGGTGTCAAGTGCCCACATCTGGCAAAGCTCTGATGCAGACATCACATGGCCGTGGCATGTCTCTCCATCTCTCAGCCTCTGTTTCCTTATCTGCAAAATATTCAAAATTGCTGGCGTGTGTGGTTGTATGTGAGCGAGTGTGTGATGTGTGTGAGTACACAGGGCTGATTATTTGGGTGTGTGTAGCTGCATGTGTGTGCACGTGTGCCTATGAATGTGAGAGTGTGTGTGTGTGTGCACGTGTGAGAGGGTGCATGCAAGTGTGTGACTGTGTGTCCTAGTCTGCTCAGACCTCTGCAATAAAAATGCCTGTCCGGGCTCGGTGGCTCAGCCTGTCATCCTAGCACTTTGGGAGGCCAAGGCAAGTGGATTGCCTGAGCCCGCGCGTTTGAGACCAGTCCGGGCAACTTGGTGAGACCTCATCTCTGTAATAAAACAAACAACACCACCACCAACAAAACCAGACTGAATAGCTTGCAAGTAACAGAAGTTTATTTCTCACAGTTCTGGAAGCTGGGCAGTCCCAGATCTAGGCACTGGCAGGTTTGCTATCTGGCAAGGGTCCTGGGCTCTGTGCTCAAGAGGGCACTGTGTGGCTGTGTACTCTGGAGGGGAGGGATACTGTGTCCTCACACAGCAGAAGGGACAAAAGAAAATGAACCCACTTCCTCACGCCCTTTTACAATTTCTGCCCTCATGATTTCATCACTTCCTGAAGACCTCACTGCTTCACGTGATCACTTGGCAGTCAGGTCTCAACACAAGAACCCAGGACCATTCAGACTACCGTAGGGTGTGAGTGTAGCAAGTCAGATTATGTGCACGGGAGAAGGTGCACTGGTATGTGTGAGCGTGAGTCAGTGTGAGTGCACGCATGGCTGGGAGCGTGTGTGAGTGTGTGGTGGGACCCTCTCTGAGCTGCCTGCCTGCTCCCACCTTCCCACGGGGAGCCCCGGGGCGGCTGTGGGGTCTGCCTCTCCTGGAATCGGGGTAGTAGGAACCAGAAGCAGGACCGGTCTCTTCCCGCCTGGTTGCCAGGTCTCTCAGCCCCGGGAGTGGATCCCGCATCCTGCCTTCCGCAGGTCCGCCTCCTCCTCAAGCCTGCCCATGCCTCTCCTCCAGGCCCCAGGCCTGATGCTGACAGGCGGGTCCTGCCGACCACCCCGGTGGCTGCTGAGTCCCCGGCCTCCCCGACTCTCCTTGCTTGCGTGCCCCAGCACCTGGTTGAAAGGGGCCCAAGGGACTTAGTTCTCACGGCCGACCGGGGTCGGGACCCATCCATGGGCTCCTCCCTCTGCACCTGAGCTCGGCTGAGGAGCGCTCATGTCTGTGGCTGTCGGGCGGGCGGGGCGGAAGCTCATGGGCTGCAACAGGAGGGCCTGTGGGGTGAGAGCCCGTGGGCTGTGGCTGTGGGGTTCAGCTGCTGTGAGTTGAGTTCCAGACCCTTCCGGCATCTGACTCGCCCCTCGGGGCTCTGCAGAGGCCACACAGAGCCCGGAGAGGGTGTTTTCAGACAGCTATGCACCCCCCTGCAGGCCTGTTGGACTGCTCTCTGGGCTCAGCCTGGACTTCCCCAGCCCTGGAGTCCGTCGGGCTGCCATTTGATGTGATAAGGACAAAGCCTGCCTAGTCTTAGAGTCCCAAAGACTCCAGTTTAAGCCTCCAATTCTGCTAGTGTCCCCTGTAAAGTGGGGGCAAGAACTTCTTCACGAGTTTTCTAAGGGGATGAAAATAACGTGTATGTGAATGTACTTTGCAAAGTGCTAATTATTTTACAAGTGAGATAGAAAGCATCCTCTTGGCACTGTCTCCTAACAGTTTCCCCAGTGTTCCTCTTGTCCCTGTGATTTTTTTAAGATGTAAACTTAATACTGATTTAATTGAATTTTAGTCTACATGAATATTAGTTTCAATATTTAAAAAGAGGTCTTCTTTTGCTCACGTGTGCTCAGAAGCACGTTGGCCTGGTGGGGCTGGTACCCTGGCTTCTTTCCCGGGGAAGTTCCTCTCGGTCACTGCCCTGGGGTCTGCTCCAGCCCACCACCCACCATGTCCTCTTGTGCCACTTCCTGATCTGAGGCAGAGGCAGCAGCCGCCTCGCCACTGAGGACAGCCCAGGGAGCGCCAGGGGAGTGTTCTGGAGGGGAGAGCTCATGGGGTCCCTTTCCCCTTCCGCCTACTCGCCTGAGCCTGGGAGGACAGCGGGGTGCCTTGTCACCGTTACCCAGCAAGACTTGGGTCTTCTGTCAAACTTTTTGTGAAGTACTGAATGTTTCCATGGATTAAACCATGGGGTCCAAACTCAGCCATGGCCCAGTGGTTCTGCAGGTGGAGTCCACGGGCACACACTGGCTCCTGGGCTCTCTCTCGCATCACTGATGCCTTGGAGCTGCAGAGCAGATGGGAGCCGTGGACGGAGACGCCTGTGAGGCCCACAAAGCCCGGTCTTTTGCAGGAGACATTTGCCTTTTGATTATTTAACTCCTTGGCTGGTTGGGTTTGGGGGTCTGTTAGCCAGACGCATCTTCACTGGTCTAGAAACCAGAGAAGCAGCCTCAGGCTCCGCCGAAGTGTGAGAGTGTGATCCCCAGGATCGTCGAAGACAGGGCCGCTCAGGGCTGTTGGTTTGAAGGCTCTGCCGTGCGACCGAGCCCTGTCTTCATCCTGCTGCTTTGTTCCCTGCACCACGGTAGGGCAGCAGCCACAGCTCAGCCCCCGTATCCACAGGGGTGTCTAGTGAGAGCAGATTTCTTGGTGTGTGCTTCTTTTTAAATTTGGAGCAACCGGGCTCGGTGGCTCAGCCTGTAATCCTGCGCCTTTGGGAGGCTGAGGTGAGTGGATTGCCTGAGCCCGCGGGTTCAAGACCCACCTG
>NW_007258436.1:304024-332122 GCF_000164805.1 Carlito syrichta | reverse complement strand
AAAAAAAAAAAAAAAAAAAAATTGGGAGCAAAGCACCCTTCCCCAGAAGCCTCCCAGGAGGCCTCGCCCTCCCCTGCCTCACCGAGCTGAACTGGGTCACAGGACCACCCCAGACCACAGGCGCACACAGCACCTGCCGTGGGAGTGGCTCCACCATCACTGCCGTGGGCTCACCCAGACCACACGGATCAGGAAAGTGTGGTGCTGGCCGCCCCCGCCACCGAAGTGCAATGGACTACTTTTAAGGCAGAGAACACTTTCGTATCCAACTGACGGCCCCAGCTGGTCTAGCAACAAGGCGCTCACTGGTGCCTCCCACGTGGACGCCATGCGTGCCAGGCTCTGAGCCTGGCTAAAGGGTCAGGGATGCACGCCTGGGGACCAGGATGGGGCAAGAAGACAGGAGACAGCTGCGGCCATTTTTTCTCTTTTTCTCGGAGGTGTGAGTAGAGTCCTCCAAGCCACCAAGGTGAGGATGTGGAGGGAGGTCTGTGAGCACTAGGCAAGGAGACGGCTTCTAGTGACACCTGTAAAGCCACCCCTCCCACAGGTCAGGTCCCGCCTCTGCAGGGACAAGAGCCGACCTTCACATGGCACTTGCCCTGTGTCAGTGCTTTCTTCGTGCTTTGCCTGTGCTCACTCATTTAATTCTCCCCACGAGCCCAGAAGCCAGGTGTCAAGGCCATTCCACCTTACAGAGAGAAACGGAGGCACAGAGAGCGGCAGTTCTTCGCTGGAGGGCAAAGTCCCCGCGGCGAACACTCGGGGCCGGGCTTTGGCCCAGCGTCTGGTTTCAGACATGGCTGCTCCAGAGCCCCGCGCGATCCCCTGCAAGGGTTGGGAGGCCCGGCACGTGCCACAGGGTTGCCGGTGCCGGACGCATGGCCCGGAGTCCCACCGCCTCACACGTCCCCATGACACCGCAGTCCTGATCCTGGCTGGGCACACGGAGGTGGGCCAAGAGCTGGGGAGGAGCCGAAAGTGTCTCCAGGCTGCGGACCAGCCGTTGGTGTTCGTGGTTCACTGAAGGGAGGCTGGAGAGAGACCTGAGCTCAGCCCACGTTCATGCAGCGTTTTCTATGGGCCAGGGCCTTCTGTGAGGTGCTAGAGAGCCTGGATGAACACAACGTGGCCATGGCCCTGAAAGAGCCCCAGGGTGGGTGGGGGTGGTCGCTGGGCAGGTGACTCCGTGGGAACCCCCGGCTGTGACTCGGCGGTGCCCCAGACCCTCCGGGAGATGGAGGTTTCTCAGACAGAGGACGCTGGCTCTGTACCTGGAACTGGGAGTGGAAGCCTGTCCCCCGGGAACCCTGGCAACTTCTGCCGTTTCTTCTCATTGCACCGCCAGTCGTGGGGATGTGACCCTGTCCGTCAGTGCTACTGCACTGCCCAGCGTGGAAGCCACATCTGTCAGCATGCTGGGATGTAGACAAAAGCAGAGGGGGCGTGGCTGGTGCTCTAGTCTACACATCTCAACAGTCCTTGCCTGTCCCCCAAATCCCACTGAATCCCACCCATCTGACCTGAGGCTGCGCTTGTTTGCATGATACTGACAATGCGCCCTGCAGGCACGGGCCTGTGTCAGGAGCTAGAGACACAGTGCCAGACAAGCAAGATCCTGTCTCCTGGAGCTGCGACCGGCACCAGAGACAGGCTGCCTCCAGAACTGGACTCTAGGGAGCGTATGGCTGGGAGGGAGGCCGAGCCACCTTCCAGCAGGAGAGTACTATATCCCCAGTGTGCTGACATCCGTGCATACCCAGTAATGGTGCATCTGATGGATAACGAGCTGCACTGCGCAGCTGGCCAAGTGCTCACGCGCTAAGCCAGGCATGGAAAGCACAGGGCCATTTGTCACATTCCACAGCTAACCCAGCTGTGGGAACTCTGTTGGACTGAATGTGGAGTGGAAGACAGCCTGCCTTCTCTGATCGGCTTGCTTTATGCGCCCTGAAGGCAAGAGGGAGAAGGGACTTTTGGGAGGATTCTCCCTGTGCCCCAGGGCTGGTGCAGGAGATGCCAAGATAAATCTTCAGCCACCTCGGCCCTCCAGGAGCCTGGGGTCTGGCGGCCGGTGGGGCAGAAATGCCCACTGAAGCCTTCGCTGGGGATGTGGCCATTGCCTCTGGCTGCTGGGGTGCCTGTAGTCATGTCTGGGGGAACATACTTGCCAGGGCTGAGGAACCGCAGACCCTGGCCAAGTTGCCTTCGACCCCTCACCCGGACTGACTCCCCGGCACCGTCTGCTTGGCTCCGCGCGTGTCCAGGTGCACGTGGCGTCTCCAGTCTCTGGCCCAGCTCTACCAGGGTGTGACCACCAACATCATGTATCCCACCTGTCTTGTCTGTCACTGATCCTGAAAGCTGACACATAGTGAGAGTGCAGCACGTGTGTCTAGCAAGTATATCATCAAAGACAAGTGTAATGTTCCCGTTGGTGCCAAGCATGGTGAAGACAATAGACAGGCTCGTTGGAAGACAGCTGAAGTGAGGGCCGCTCAAGGATGGCTGCTCAAGGGTGGTGGCGTCCGAGCTAGTATCAGAGAGGCAAGGAGGAGACAAAGGTTTGAAATCCGAGGGTGGTGGAACTGAGGGCGCTCCAGGTAGCAGAACAGCTGGGATGGCTCTCTAAAGGGTGTCTCCTACGCAGGGAGGACAGCAGAGTGCACTGGGGACAAAGGGGCTGGGCAGAGAGGTCCCTCTCAGTTTCCTTCCCCCCGAAGGAAACTTAGGTGTGGTCAGGGAAGAAAGACGGGGTATTTCCGGGGAAGAACCAGCAGAGGCGGAGGCCTGAGAAGCGCGTGTGTCGGTTGTAACACTGCGCAGCCTGTCTGAGAGGCAGGAGAGCTCAGGCAGTGACAGGCTAGTTGGAGGTTCCCCAGGAGAAAGGCTGAAGCGTGAGGGGAGGCTTCTCTGAGTAGGGCTGGGGGCAGCGCTGGTGGGGACGCCGTCCTGAGTTTCATCCAGTTGCTCTCCTGTGCCTGACGCCACAGCGGACTTGAGCTTTGGCTATGTCCCCGAGCTTCCAAGTCCTTGTCTGCAAAGCTGGGGAATGTTGGATGGTGTCTCTAAGCCAGCGTCCAGATCTAACATCTGCATTTCTCTCACAAGTTGAATAATAATGAGGGCAAACCAGTGGCCTTAGGAAAACTGTCTCCACAAAACTCGTCCTACTGAGCTGCTCAGAGGGGCCTCAGCACAGTCCCCCACTGCAGGTGCTCGTGATGGAGGTGTTTCCTTCCTCTGGGCTGGTCCCATGCAGTAGCTCCAAGACATGGCAGAGAATGAGTCTGGGGCTCTTGCCAAGTCCAGCTTTAATGGGCCCAGTTTCTGATGGTTTAGGAGAGGAAACTTGTCAGGTTTTGCCAGCCTAATGGGATTTGCCACCATCCTGGAAACAGGGTAATATGAGCCAAACTATATTTGGAAGGCAGTGTAAGAGATGACTTGGGTCAAGAATGGACTGGTGAGAGGCAAAGTGGGGTTGTCACTTTAAATACTGTCACCTTTGTAGGCAGATGGGAACTGGGGGAGCTGTTTGGACATTATCCCATGAAACCCTGCAGTAATTCTTAAGACATGGTTGGGATGGGCGATTTGTCTGGGGAGAAAGCATGCGACAATCAGGGGACTTTCACTGGCTATTCAAAAAGCCCAGCTATTGAAGTCTTGTCTTTTTCCAGGGCTGTCGCACATGGTTGTGATGCACACAACCTGTACAACTGACCATAGAAACCAGGCTATACCACAACTTATTTATTCCACACCGTTTATGTAATGACTGTTTTGTGCTAGAAGATGGAGATAAATAGTGAAACACAATGAGTCCAGCCTCCAGGGAAAGACAGGAAGGCGTCCCCTTACCCTCCACAGAGGCAGGATGATAAGTGCTTTGATACAAGGCTCAGGGAGGGCACCGCAGGAGGGCAGAGGAAAACTTTTAGCCTGGACTTGATGGGAGGGCAGTGGGGAGCTGAGCCAGGAAAATGTGCTTCAGAGAGTGGTGCCCACCATTTGCTATGTTCTCCCGGCCCAGAGAACTCGAGCATTCTTTCCGACCGTGCTGCTGTCCTTTCAAACTCTACCACTTAATCCTCATTCTTCGAACAGCATGGCATTATGGCATTTTTATGAATATATTTTCTCCTCCTGGGAGAGAATGCCTGTTCCTGCAATGTGGGTAGAAGGAGGTCAGGGTCCCAGGAGCTGGCTCCCACCTGCTGCGGTTGTTTTGTGGAAGTCACCGGAGATGTTTGTAGAAGGCCACCTGGGAAGCAGCCAAGATGCTGAAAGCTGAGCCCTGTTGAAAACTCCCAAGCTGCTCAACTCCATTTCTCTCTTGTGTTCCATCGCTGGACGTGAGAGCCAGAGAAGAACAGCGGGCTTCGTGGTGGAAACGTCTGCATCCAGTGGCAAGGTTGAGGAGCTGAGCCCGTGACGTCCTAGCAACGGAACTGGGGGCCGGGGTTATTTCCCCACACTGCCAAGGGCCAGCAGAGTAGAGACACAAAGAGCCACCGGAGAGGCCGATCCCAAGGCCGAGTTGTGTCGAGTGGGCCCAAATCACAAGTCTGTGTCACCGTAATCTGCCACCTTGTATATGATTTCCACCCCAGGGGAACCTGGGACAAAGCTCCCGGACACCAGAGTAGCCCTCTGGGCCTGTGTGGAGTCTGACCCCGCAGTGGTCAGGCTGTGGGGGGGAGGCGGTGGGGCTCAGGGCAGGCAGAGTCCAGACTGAGGCCTGAGAGAGGAACACAACTGTTGCTTGTCGATCTACTCTGTCCCCTGCAGCGATTTTACCGAGAGGAGTGATTAGATCCCCTGAGCCTTCTCTCTGCGTGGACCTCATGTACAGTGGCACCATCTCAAACGCTTCTCCGGGAGTGGGCCCAGCGCCTTTGGAAGCCGCATCTGCTTTTCCAGGCACTGGCGAGCACTGAGTGCAGAAGTGTTGAGAGGCCAAATAGCCTGGTGATGGCCGGCCTGGTGGTGACGGGGCCTCTCTGGCTGCCACAGCCCCCGAGGCCGGGCAGAGCCGTACTCCTCAGGCTGAGAATGAGCTGCCGAGGTGAGGGTGAGAGCAGCCTTCAACATGCCTTGGGAGCTTGCAGGCCACCCAGGCAGTACCGCCTTTCACCTTCCTTGTCTTTGAGCACCCAGCTGGCTTTCAGCCTTTTGGTGCTTCGGAAGCTCCAGGGAGAGGCTGCTTGTCCTCACCCTGGCCGTGGCTCTGTGAAGCCCCAGCCTCCCAGAACAGCCACATTCTGGCCGCTTGGGGCAGGAGCTCAGTGCGGCTTTGCAGAGCAGGCAAGGGCGGGTGTGGCGTGCTCTGGGCAAGGGTCAAGCCTGGCGGCCTCTGTCCTCCCCCCGCCTCTCCCAGGGCTGGCCACCGTGCCTCCTCACTGGGGTCTGTGTGAAGGGGAGCTGCGCGCTTCCTCCAGCCCCCTCTGGCCCCAGGGCCAGCCTCGTGCCCAGGCTGCACTGGGCCTTCTGGGCCACGAGCTCTCCTGGAAGCTTGGTCTCATCTTCAGCTTGGGGAGCATTGAGCGGAGGTCCCTGACCTGTGTGGAGACAGCGTAGGAGGTTGGTCAGCCCGGCTCTGATCACCACCCAGCTTGATCCCCTCAGCAGGCATCTGCCCCTCAGGCCATAGGGCCACATCTGCAGACTTCCTCTTTCTGGATTCCTGGTTCCAACAGCAGGAAGGCGTGTCAGAGAAAGTTTCAGAATCACTGCGAAGCTTTTCTAAAAACCTCATGTTGTTCTTCTCTCCAGGGGGCATTTGGAAGGGGGCACAATGGCGTGGGCGTGCGCGCGCGCGCGCACACACACACACACACACACACATATTTGAGACAGAGAGAAAAAGAGACAGAAGAAAGTGTCCTAATCTGATGGTCCCCTCCCTTAGCTGAGAAACCCTGGACCAAATTAATGGTTCCCAATCTCTTGTTTGTCTATAAGAATTCCTTGGGTGGGATTGGTTAAGAATTCAGATTCCTGGGCTCTTCCTCAGACACACTCAGTTGAAATCCCTGGGGCAGGACCAAGGAATCTGGATTCTAACACATCTCCTGGGGCGTCTTCATGGTCAGCAGGTTTGGGGCTGCTGGTCTGGGGCCTGCAGTCCTCTGGCTCCATGCTCTGGATTTGAGCAATGCTTGGGAGACCTTTTAGGGTAGATCTTCAGAACTTTGCTGTGCATGTCCTGCTACTCCCTTGGTATGGGAAGGTCAGTTGCCAAGTCAATTTCCACAAGGTCAGTTGCCAAGTCAATTTCCACAGTACAAAGCGAAAGGGTGTCCTTGTCTGTTTAGAAATAAACACAGCTGCTGGGCACAGTGGCTCACGCCCATAATCCCAGCACTTTGGGAGGCTGAGACGAGAAGATTGCCAGAACCCATGGATTCAAGAACCAGCCTGGGCAACTTGATGAGACTTCATCTCTACAATAAATTTTTTAAAAAATTAGGTGGGCGTGGTGGCCCACGCCTGTACTTTCAACTACTTGGAAGGCTGAGGCAGAAGGATCGCCTGAGCCCAGCATGTCAAGCCTGCAGTGACTGTGAGTGAGCCACTGCACTCCAGCGTCTGGGTAACAGAGTGAGACTCCAACTTAAAAAGAAAAAAGAAAGAAATAACACAGCTGTGCTGTACTGTGTTCGGGGGAGGAGAGGGTGATCAAATAATGCCATGCCCTGTGTGCTTATAATGCAAAATCAGCATGCCCTCTACTTGTCCCCAACGAGGAATAAGAGATCTCATTGCATTGTTCAAAAGAACCAGCCTCACCCAGTGCCTTAGCCATTTCCATTTAGTGAGTCAGATTCAGATGCCTGAGCTGTGGAGAGCCCTTTGCAAAGGTAGAAGATCTGCTTTCCCCCTCCCCAGTCCCTCTCCTCTGAGTAAATCTCTTTCAGGTCCCTGAAGGATAAGTTGTAGTTTGGCTTCAGAATATTGATAAGAAGAGGAGTGTTCTCTTCCACAGCAAACACCCTGAGGTTTGGGTTATTGATGAAAGATGCCAAACTCTGTATAAAATATCTTAAAAGGTTTGTTCTGAGCTAAATGTCAGTGACCTGGGCCTGAGGTACAGTCCCAAGAGGTCCTGTGAACATGTGTCCCAAATAGTTGAATTACTGCTCAGCTTTGCACATTTTTAGGGAGACAAAAGTTGCAGGCAAAATATAAATGGATGCATGTGAGACTTCAATTGGCTTGGCTGGGGAGGGCGGGACATCTCCAAGGGGAGAGGGGCTTACAGGTCATAGGTAGATTCAAAGATTTTCTGATTGGCAACGGGGAGAAAGAGTTAAGCTCCGTCTAAAGAATTTTGAGGTCAAGGAAACGCCCCGCCCCGTTGAGATGGGTGGGTGGCATGCTGAGGAAGTCAAGGCCCTGGAGGCACAGATGAAGCCTCATAGGTGACAGCCCTGAAAGAATAGATGGCAAACATCTAGGGCCTCTGGGAATTCCCAGGGAGGAGATTCTATCTGATGCAAATTTCTCCAGGAGACAGCTCTGCAGAGTAGCAAAAACGTTTTTGATTTCCTTCTGTATTTGCTATGTGATGCTATCTCAGAGTCAGGTTGGAAAGTAAGCCACGTCATATAGGGTTGATAAAAACCCGTCTGATGAGACATTATGGTTTGTGCCACGTGACTCCCCAGTCCCTGAGTTAGGGATTTGGGCAAGAGAAGCAAAAAGGCCAGAACTGAGTCCTCGGGGCAACACCTCAGGGTATTGGGAAAGGAGAGTGATCCGAATGGAACAGGGTCATCGCCTCTACAGGTTGCTTAGGCCTATTGGCTTGCGTAGGCCTGTTGGCTCTGGGAGACCAAGAAGCGTTTTTATAGAAACGTTTACAAAACCAACCAATAGAGGGTTCACAGCTATAGCCCAGATGGCAGAGCAGGTGGTAAAGGGGGAAAAAAAAGCTACAGAGATCAAATTCAAAGTGGAAAGAGTTTAATTTCACCTTTTAAAGAGAAGACCCGCAAGAAGGGGCTGGTTTGGTCCCTGTCGCCCAGGCTTGTGCTGCCCCAGCTAGCTGGGCCCCCTCCTGCAGAATCGTGTTGAACAGCATCTAAAATGTAGACAAAGCAAAGACATCTCATCACATGAGGAAAGAGTGAGGGTGAGACTATGTCCTGTCTTTGCACTTACTGGTATGCTGGAACATCTAGGGAAAGTGAAACACAGACTCAGGGGTGGAGGTTGGAAATTGACATTAGTGTGTGTGGGAACAAAACTACTTTCAAAAAGTGACCAGTTGAGCCAGGTGTGGTGTGCACCTGTAGTTTTAGCTGAGGGAGGCTGGTGCGGAAGGATCACTTGAGCCAGGAGTTTAAGGCTGCATTGAGTTATGATGGCACCACTGCACTTCAGCCTGGGTGACAGAGTAAGACCTTGTCTCTAAAAAACAAACAAACAAGTCTTCCCCCATAACCTCAACGGAGAACTGTTTAATCCACTTTCCAAATACCCCCAGTATTACTAACCGGAAGACCTGGGATGTCATATCCATAATGACACTCAGCTGGGTGGTCTTAGCCCCTCCTGTGCTCCTGTCACTATAACTCCGGTGTGCTCCCCTGGAAACTCACATGATCTGGACGCTGCTGTTTTCCCACCAGGGCCCGATGGACACCCACATGTTCAAGGCCTGCCAACCAGTGGCTACACACTGGTGTGGGCATACCAGCTGGGCATCTTACAGCTGCTCGTGCTGGGCATAACATCACGCCAGGTGTTAAACGTTTTGAGTATCACCTTGGCCCCGTCCACAGTTCTCTGCTGATGCTCCCTGATTCTGTCCAAGCCCTGCACACCCTCTGGATGCTGCATTCTGTCTGGGATGGGCCCGTCACACTCAGCTGGGGGCGAGAGACGACGGGCAGGCCCACCAACAGCTCCAGGTTCCTTTGGTCCTGGGGGCACAGACACAGCACTGCCTGAACACCAACCGCAAGAAGTCCCTCCTGAGAGCCCCACAGGTAGGGCTCAAGGCATCACGCTCCTTGCTTGGCCTCCTGTCCTTGAGCCATGCTGGAGGTCAGGCACAAAGTCCCCTGCGTTCCCTGTCACCCTGAGCCACCTAGACTGCCCCTGCTTCTCTTTCGTATAAGAACTAGAAACTGCCAGTGGATTCGCATGCAGATAAACTCTTCTGGGCTCCCAGACTCCTCCTGGGTTGTCATGTGGGGATAGCTGGGATCTCCGTGCTCCGTAATCAAGGAGATAGCTGAGCGTGCAGTGCTGAGTAATCCACGGTGGGGGTTTGTGGAATGCGTGATGAGCAAGTGAAGCGAGTGTGTGAAAACTGAGAGGGTAAACCCTGGATTCTACACTCAAACTGTCTGGATGCTGTTCCTTGACCTGCCATTACTAGCCTCAGCCTGTTCTGTACTTTCTGAGCCTCAGACTCATCATCTGAGAAATGGGGGACAATTATATTATTCCTTGTTGGAGTTATTTTGAGGGTGAAACGACAATCTAAGTCCAGCGTCTGTCGCAGGACCTGGTGTATGCTAGGTGCTCCATAAATGTGGAGCTTGATCGTTATTACCAATAATCAGTCAATCCACATGTTTAGAAAGAAGACACTAGCAAAGAGGGTGGGAGGAATGAAAAAGATAATTCGCCTTAAATTGAATCTAGCCAAAGAGGGAGACTAACATGCTGTCCGTCCAAGAAGACGGATTACCCAAGGTTTGAGGCTCCGTGACTTCCTTCCTCGGCCAGAGCTCTTGCTGGGCAGTGGCTGGGAAGAGGCAGGACACAGGGGTTGTGTGGGGCCTGTGGAGCTCGCCCCTTCTCCCAGACTCAGGCTCGGCGAGTCTTTCAGCACATCGGTCCTGTGAAACAGTCAGTTTTGTTTTTCTTGAATGGTAACTGACCAGGATACTCTCAATTTGGCTGCACGATTCTGTGTCTGTGGGTTTGGGCGGAGGGTCCTCAGCCGTGTTCCCACTTTAATAAACTCAGGTCACCCCAGACATCAGGGACAAGAATCTGACAGCAAAGCCCAAGCTGATGAGACACTGATGGTGGCGAGAAAACAGGAAAGAGCAAAAGCAGCAACACCAGTTCCGCTGAGGAATGTGTTTCGTGCTCTCCTTCTGCCCCTGTTCTCCAGCAGAGATGTTGCTTGTGAGGGGACTGACCACAGGCGCCATCGACGGGGCGGCTTCCACAACAGAAATTTCCTTCTCACAGTTCTGGAGGCTGGAAGTCTGAGTCAAGGCGCTGGCAGCCCATGTCTGCTGAGGGCTGCTTCCTGGTTCACAGAGGGCACCTTCCTGCTATGTCCTCACGGGATGGAAAGAAATACTCTCTCCCATGTCTTTTCTTCTAAGGGCACTCATCCGTGATGGGGCTCCACCCTCGTAACTGATCACCTCACAGTGGCCCCACGGCCTACTATCTCCCGGGGGCAGGACTTCAACATGGAAACTTTAGAGGGACACAGACATTCAGTCTGTGCCATTCACTATTGTGCCATCGCTAACTTTTGGTGATCATCTATCCTTTTACTTGGCTAGGTCTCTGAACGGTCCACTGGCCTCACCCAAGCATGCCATCTGGTGTACGGAGGCTGAGGGTTGCAACGTCTGGTCCTGATTCTCAAGATCACATTCATTGCCAAAGGTGTCCTGTCCTGTGTCATCCATAAGACACTAAAAAATTTGAGGGCAGGAGCCTTCTCTTGTTTTTTATTTTTGTATTCTGCACAGAGGCTTAATATGTATTTGTTGATTTATTGATTTCCCAAATTAATTATTTTTAGACCACAAACATGTATGTCTTTCTCTGTTCCATTTTCAAAACACAAAAAATTACGTCATACTGTAAGTTTTATGTGATGTGCAACAAATCAAAATTACTGGAAATATAGCCATATTATCATTATAAACAATAATTAATCAGTAATACACAGTTCTGCTGGTCAAACTGAGGCAAAAAAGATAATTACCTCCCTGATCAGCTTAGACAGTTTTCCACATAGCAGTTGGCTATTTATAAGAACCCTTGCTGGGCTCAGTGGCTCAGCCTATAATCCAAGCACTTTGCGAGGCCAAGGCAAGTGGATTGCCTGAGCCTGCAGGTCTGAGACCAGCCCGGGCAACTTGGCTAGACCTCGTCTCTACAATAAATCAAAAAATGAGCTGGGTGTGGCAGCGCGCACCTGTAGTTCCGGCAACTTGGAAAGCTGAGGCAGAAGGATTGCTGGAGCCCAGCGGGCCGAGGCTGCAGCCCGGGAGTGTGCCACTGCCCTCCAGTCTGGGCAACAGACTGAGACTCCAACTCGAAAACAAACAAACAAACAAAAAGAACTCTTTGCTCAAGAATATTAGAACACAAACTTCTGTAGGCTCAGGTGGCAATACGAGATTCACAGTGGAGGCCTAATGACAGAAACCGAGAAATCCTTGGACGCCCGCGATCTCAATGTTACCCCAGCTCCGAGTGAGACGCTTCCTTGCTAATAAGACGCTACTGTGCTTTAGGAAACAAGTTCATTTAATGGACACTTGTGTTCGGTACCTTCATTTACGTGGAGTGCAGCTGTTATTTATCAGTCATTCTCTCTCGAAGCCGAGCCTGAGGGTTGATCACAACACGAAGCATCAGGAGGGTACGAGCAAGCCTCAAACCAGGTTGGCCGTCGCGTATTTAAGAAGCACCGATCGGGCAGGTTCTGGTGGCAGGCAGGAAGCCGTGTGGTGGGAACAGAGAGTGCCCTTGAAGGACGATGGCGCCAGTGAGACTCAGTACCCTTTGAGGCCAAGAGATTTATTAGAGCAGCGGCTACAGAGAGGGAAGGAGGTCTGTAACCGCCTGGTGGGAAGGGGAGTGAGAGAGAGAGAGGTCTGTATTTATCCGTTTTGGGAGGGGGCGGCCTGTGCTCTCTGAGCCTGGCTGTGCCAGCCAGAGCCATCTTAGGGTCTTTATTGGAGGGAGCTATGAGGTAGTATTCCTATAGGGAGATAATGTTTGTACATGAGTTTAAGTTTCGCGCGCGCACAGGAGAGGCAGGAATTTACGGCCTTTGTTGTCTTTGTTAGGTTCCCTATAGGGTTGGTGCCATCTTGGGAGACGTCCTTCTGGCTGTTTCCTGTACCTTTCACCCCTGCCTTGTTTTTTCCTGGGGCCACGGGTCTTCTTTGTGAATTGTGGCTCCACGTGGACATCTGGCTGGTTGGGCTGGCCCTGGAGGGAGCGCTGGGTTCCTTCCCTCAGCACCTGTCCCTGTAGGCTCTCTGAAAGTCTGGTTCAGCCCAGGCTGGGTCTCCACAGTGAACTCGTTGCTCTCCATGCTAAGGGAGCACTGAGGAGCCACGCCCCGCCTCGGAGGACTTGCAGCCTTGGTGTGGGTGGCCTGCCAGAGCTGACACCACACAGCAGCTCTCGGAAGTGCTGCCAGCCCTGGAGGGGTGCGTTGGGGTAGGAGGAAAGTGAGCAGGGAGTGGAGGCCCTCGATGACACTCCACAGACACGCACTCCTGGGTGGCCAATGCCAGCCTCTGACCCGCCCCTTCGTGTGTCAAGGAGCTGCTGAGGCTCAGGTGAGGTACAGCAGGGCTGTGCTCTGGGGGAAGGGGCTGGCGGGCTCTGGGGCCTGGGGAGGCCCTGGTGGGTGAGCGATCAGGGGTGCCTTGCCGACACCGGATCACTCGTCCTTCTGCTCAGTCCTCTAGCTGCTTCCACAATGGCACTGCAGGGTGTGGGGCGCAGCCTCACCTTTTAAGGGGGAAGTGGCAATCTAGAGAAACCAATGACTGTCCAAGGTCGCTGAGCATCCCCACGATAGTACTGGGTGACCTTTGCCCTGCCTGGGGGTAAATACCCAAAGTGAGTGTGGAAATCTAAGACAATCGTCCAATCTGTCATCAAGTATTTTCAGCAGTCTGGGCGATTCACCAGAAAACAAAACCAACCAGCTAGCGGCAGCATCCTTTGATCACCTGCTGTAAGACACAGAGAAGTGTTGAGCTGGTGCCAGGAGGGGATCTGTAAGCGCCCAAAGCAGAGTCCTTGTCCTCGAGGACATGAGCCAGAAACACAGAGGTGCCAAAACCAGACAACTCCAGTTCAAGTTGGAATGGGATGGGCCTTCCAGGGTGATACCAAAACAAAAACACAGGAGTCTCCAGGACAACGTCCCTGCTACAACTCTTGTGCACTTCCAAGCCCTCTTTCTTACTGACACCGAAGACGTATGAATAAGTCATTGCCCTGCTTAGAGATTTCGCCTGGTCTCATCGTGAACACAAAAGCCAACGCTCCTTTGCCCGGGGACCATGCCTTGGATGACCGGGGCCCGGCTTTCCTCAGCATCTTCACTCCTTCGTGCGGTCCAGCTTGCTGCCTCTTGCCCGGCCAAACAGAGCTAGCGAGGTGCCCCGTTCCATGCCTTCATGCCACTCCACAGGCTATTCCTTCTGCCTGCACCACCTATAAAACGCCTGCCCATCCCTTACAGACGAGTGCAAGCACCAGCCCTCAGGGGTTTATGAGAATACCCGGAGTGTAGGTAGAAAGGGAAGATGAGTTTGCATTGCGGATAAGCGGTTGAGGGGAAGGGAGTGGGAGACTTGGGAGAAAAGCACCAGCAGTGCTGTGGGGGGAGGAAAGTGAATCTAGCAGGGGAAATGCCTGCATTCTGAAGCGGTCCCCTTGTGCAGGGCAATGACGTGTGTGCCATATTGAATACATCACATGTAGACACACACACAAACATACCACTGTGTCTGGTTTCGGGATCTGAGGATAGAGTCACTCTAGTATCTATACTGCGTGTGTGTGTGTGTGTGTGTGTGTGTGTGTGTGTATAGAGAGAAAGCATATATATGTAGCGTGTATAGTTACTATATAGTCTCTCTAGTATATGCATATATAAATATCTCTATACATATACAGAATCTGGTCACTACATAGTCACTATAGTATCCATGCTTTCTCTCTCTATATATACATATCTATATATCTATATATAGATAGATACACACACATACCCATGCACATAATATATAAGCATATACATACACACACACATATGTTTGCATGTATATATAGTTACTGTATGAGTGGGGACACAAAAATCCCAGAATTTATTTCTTTAAAATTGTGTATTTAATCTTAGACGTTTAAATTTTAGTCACCTTCAAGGTACTCTCTATTTGATGCAATACACCTATTGAGACGCTAATTTTCCACTGCTCAAAACAGTTGTTGAACTTGTCAGTTTTGATGCCTTTCAGTGCTTCTGTTGCTTTTTGTTTCATCTCTTCCACATTGGCAAAACATTTCCCTTTGAGGACATTTTCCATCCAGGGAAACAAAAAGAAAAATCACTCAGGGTGTGATCGGGTGAATAGAGAAGGTAGGGCAGGGGGCCATGCTGTTTTGGGGTCAAAACTGCTAAACACTCAGTGTGGTGTGGGTAAGTGTGCTCCCCTCATGAAATGGACAAGCGTATTTAAAGAATCTTAAAAAAAAATTCACTGAAGCCGAATGCAGTCTCACAACAACACTAGCTGGCACTCCTGGTGTGTATTATGTATAGCATGTATAGCATGACTACATATATGTATTCATTATAGTACATATGCTCTACCATAAGCCTCTTCTAAAGAAAACAAGTGCGCTGACTGGGCTCGGTGGCTCAGCCTGTCATCCCAGCAGGCAAGTGGATTGCCTGAGCCCACGAGTTCAACACCAGTACAGGCAACTTGGTGAGACCTTGTCTCTACAATAAAATAAAAAATAGCTGGGTGTGGCAGCACACATCTGTAGTTCCGGCTACTTGGAAGGCTGAGGCGGAAGGGTTGCTGGAGCCCAGCAGGTCAAGGCAGCGGTGGCTGTGAGTATGCCACTGTATTCCAGTCTGGGGGAAAGAGTGAGACTCCAACTCAAAAAAAAAAAAAAAGAAAAGAAATGAAAAGAAAATGAGTCCTTTCAAATCCTGGAACCGGTCCTTCAAATTTTCAGGGGTCTTCAGGTCAAGGGAGCTAACTGCATTATTAAGGATTTTAGGCAATCATTTGTGGCAACTTGCCCATGACTGCACATATTGAGAGTGCTGCTAAAGTTTCCGATTACCCAGATGATCTGGAATACATCTCTTCTGAATTTTTAGAGCACTGCAAAGAAAACAAATAATTTAAAAATTATGATTATCCAGCACACTTTTAGAAATGGACAGAACCCCAAACCCACTTGGGGAAATGGAGACATTCTGGTCTGAGGCAGTCCCAGATACCCTCTTAGGGAGGAAATGTCTTTCAGGTTCATAAAACATTGAAAGATTTCTTGGTTACATAAAGGTTAACGGGACATGTCTGGGCAGGAGAGGTTAAGGCAGACATTTCTTGGCACAATGTTCTGTTTTCTTCATGGTAGCAGGAGAGACAGAAGGTCTGGTCATGGGGTCTGGCGAGGTGGAAAGGGCAGCCTCCCTGCAAAGGTAAGAGTGAGTCCTAGCAACATGGTGGCAGGCTGGCACCAGGGAGAGGAGGCCAGTGCAGGAGCCCTCATAACTGAGGTCATAACTGAGAACTGCAGGAATCCTGAATCCAATGTCCAGTCTCAGACTGTCTTAATCCCAAAGTCTCAGTGACAGACTGTTGGATCCAAGAGCACGCTGCTTGCTGTGCTTAGAGAACAAAGGGGAGGAGACTGGTCCACTCTGGAGGAAGAGAGATAGAGGCAGTGAGAGACAGCAAGAGGGGTGGTGGTGGTGGGGGCGTGGGGAGAGAGAGAAAGAGAGAGAGAGAGAGAGAGAGAGACATGCACATGCACACACACACACAGAAACAGAAAGAGGAGAGAGGTGATGGGGCCAGAGAGAGATAGAGACAGAGAGAAGTGAGGGAGAGAGACAGAGAGAGACAGGCACACATACATATGAGAGAGAGTGAGAGAGAAAGGTGAAGAAGAGAGAGAGACAGAGAGAGAGAGAAAGGGAAGAGAGGGAAAGAGAGACAGAGAGAGACAGACAAACACACACAGAGAAAAAGAGAGAAGAGAGGAAGGTGGGGGAGAGAGAGATAGAGACAGAGAGAAGAGAGGAAGGAGAGGGAGAGACATGCATATACACATGCGCGCACGTACACACACACACACACACACACACACACACACACACACACACACACACACACACACACAGACACGTGGAGCACTAGAGAGAGGAGAGCAACTCCAGGGATTATAGCTCTGGTGAGAGCAGAAGTTCGCAGTGAGTGTCAGGAGGAAGTCATGGAAAGGTGTTGAATGTCCCGCAGTCCCTCAGAAGATATGGGTTGGGGGAATTTACCAGTTTTTTTTCAATGTAAAAGAAAGAGTGATCATCGAAGTCCTGACAGCTGGGATACACTCAAGTGACTTGTGGGGGGTGGGCAGTCACATCTCTTCTATCATTGTCTGGTCTTTCATTGTCTTATTTATCTTTGCTTGTATTATTGTTAAACTTCATGTGTTAGTGTCTGCTCTTCTTCAGCAGACCTTGATTCATGAGGGGAACGATGAATTCAGAGGGGTGTGTATAGAGGAGTAATCAGAGATCAGCTGGAAGGAGCTGGCCAGGACCAGGTCATGGCATGGCATTATTTGCCATGTTTTCCAAGATTCCTCACTGTGTGCCTGTGACAAGTTTACGGGTGAAGTCAGCTTCACAACTTAGCATGGGTTTGTAAGCAATCAGGCATCGACACTCACGGAGGCTCTAGCAAGTACTTCCAATGTCATATAAATCTGTACCGAGAGCCTTTATCAGCTCATGAGTTACTGGAAATAGTTTTTCTCTGGTGAGATAAGTGGGATTGAAGCCACGTGGTTAAGCATGGTTGTCTACGTCCTGCCCCACTGCCCAGTAAGGGACGAGGACTCGTGCACCCCGCTGCTCACCAGCTGGGCAGAGCTAAGAGGCCGCTGGTCCTACTTCCTGCCCACCCGTCCTTCATGGGGACTCTCGCTAGGCCAGGAGAAGGCCTGTGGTAGGACTCTCACAGTGTTGGCCTCTCTGCTTCTGGGCGGATCTGTCATGCAGGGTGCTTGCTGGGGAGCTGCAAAGGATGGAGAACGGGCCTCTAAGCCAGCAGTGAACAGACCTGTCTGAGGCCACACGTCTCCCGAGTCTCTAGAAGGGGCTCCTTCTCAATCATCACACACCAGGGCTCAGGGTACGCAGAGGACACCGTGGGGTCTGGCCATGCAGACACCGTGGGGTCTAGCCTGCTCCACCTGGCTCCTGGCTGGACTCTGCTGTGAACTCGGGTCCCCACCCCAGACCCCCCGCTCTCAGCACTGTGCACCTTCTCCGTGCTGTTCTTCACTCCAGAATCTTCATGGCCAAGCTTCCATCCTACACTCCCTGGGCACGCATGTCAAGATGGCTTGTGTATACCACATGACCAGAAAACACCAGCCAGGCCTCCCGTCCCCATCAACGTCGGACGTGACAATGAGGACCACGCTTAGGTGAGCTTCTGCTGCATGTACAAACTTTGCTGTCAAGCAGGCATGAAAAGAGTCACACCGCCCACTCCTGCCAGCTTAGAAGCCACTTAGGACAGGTGGTTTCCTGAAATGCCCGGGAGCGGGGTTCCTACAAACCCCCGCCCTTCAAGGAGTTTCTCTGTTAAATCAAGCCTGGAGATGCCTCTTTGGCCAAGTCCACTGACTAATTGCTTTCATTTAGGGATTATTTGCATGCACATCTATTCACACCTCACATGAAGTCGACGGGTGACAGAAAGGTTTAAAGAGGTGAAGTTTCAGTAGATCGAACTGGGCTGAAAATTCAGACTGACTGTTTCCACAGGCCATGTGGGCATTCGCGTGCAGCAGACTGCCACCTCTCCTCACCACCCCCATGTTGTCCTCTCTCTCGGTCCCAGAAGTTCTCGGAGGAGGGACCTGCACTGCCCTGCAGCCGTCACTCCTGGCTCTCACAGGCAACTGTGTTCTCGGGGAACCCAGGCTTGACCCCACAGGCAGATACAATCTCCCCAAGGCAAAGCCTTCAGCAGCCGTGGATGCAGTGTCACAGGGTGCTTAGGACAGGCTGGCCATTCCAGGAAGAGCTGCAGAAAGAAAGGCCAGCCCGGTGTGGGGAGGTCCAGGGGTCTGAGACCTGGTGGTGTCTGGTGGCGCTGCCTATCTCCCATCTGGGCGCCCCAAGTGTTTGGCATATGTCTTGGGTCTCCATGGCGGTCCCACCCTGATGTGGTGGTGGCAGGTGGAGCCTCAGCGGCACCAACGAGGGCAGGGGCACTGGACTGGGAGTCAGGTGACTCCATACCCCTACAAGGGTGATTGTTTCACTCAGTTTTGTTTTTTTCTCTCTTTTTGGAGTCGGAGTCTCACTCTGTCATCCAGACTGGAGTGCAGTGGCACACTCATGGCCACCACAGCCTCGACCTGCTGGGCTCAGGCGATCCTTGTGATTCAGCTTTCCAAGTAGCTGGAACCACAGGCATGCACCACCACACTAATTTTTTGATTTATTGTAGAGACAGGGTCTTGCCATGTTGTCCAGGCTGGTCTCAAACCCCTGAGCTCAGGCAATCCTCTCACCTCTGCCTCCCAAAGTGCTGGGATGACAGGCTTCAGCCACTGCACCTGCCTCACTTGGCTTTGGTTTTAGGCTACCGAAGTCCTTTAAAAGAGAAGGGTCCAGCTCAGGGGTGAATTACTCCGTAGATGGCTTCACATCCTTCCACCTGAGTTCTTTCTTTTATTTTTACACGTAATGGTTTTTCAAAGTCTGTATATAGTAAATAAGGCATTATAGACAAAGCTAAAAAATTTTCGAGTGGTCTCCAGGCTAAAAGCCCAAATCCCAAATTGGCCGTAGGCACTGTCCACTTTTTGAGGTTCTTTTTGTCTGTTATTCCAAGGAACAATTTAACACAGGACGAATTGGAATTGGCAGAATGTCCCCCTCTACCTCAAGAGTCCTGCCCGTCTAGTTTCAGTGAATTCCTTGCAGTGTTCTAGGGAGTTTAAAGGATCTCGAGGAGGGGCAGAGAGCAGACTTGGATGCCAACAGCGGGGAACAAAAGAGTCACACCTCAGCCATCACCACCCATACGCAACTCAGCACATCTGCGTGGGAACAGGCTGCCAGAAAGCACCCCAAGACTGCCCAGCAGTGCCGGCTACAGGCACTCGTCCGCTCCTATTTCCTGCCATCCCCAACGACAGAGACATCCATGCAGCGGGAGGTGCAGAGCATGGAGGCCACCCGGTCCCTCGCTTGCTGACGCACGCAGAGCTCCAGCCCCCAGGCAGAACACGGAACGGGTGCACCTTCTCCAACCTACTGCCTAGCTGTCATCAGGACTTTTGAGAATGGACTTCATGAATAAAATACGAAGAGTTGGAGTGAGCCTGGGACATGCAGGCTTGAAGAGAACAAATCGCCTCTGTATGTCAAAGACATTTTCTGAGGAATCCAATCAGAAAAATTGCTGCTTCAGCCACATCGGTAGGGAGGGAGACTCAGAAAATAGTAGCTATTACATGAAATGAGGTTTGTAGGTGAACCAAATGAAATTTGATGGCATGGGGCAGAAATCAGCAATTGCACCTGAGGCTATCCAAGAGAGCACGGGAGATAGGGAGATTGCACACAACCCGCAGAGTAGACTGAAAACGTGGGTTTCCTTTTGGGAAGCTCTGTTCACTGGGAAAGGAGTAGTCATAGCTACACATGAACTGGGAAGTTTCCCTGGAGAGGATGCTGTCTCTGTGTGTGTGTTAAACAGAGTGAGGCCCTCTGACCTTCCCTTGGGAAGGGGACAGCTCTTATGTGGACGGGTTTCTGCCCAACATTTCACATTGTTCAGAGGCCACAGTCCAGAAGGGAGCTTGGCACACAGCAGGTACTCCATAAATTATCTGTATTGAATTGCATTTAAAAAGGAAATTCTTGGGCGACCCTTCCTCCACTTGACCCCAAAGGCTGTTCACCCATATTCCCACGATCGTGTCTTGAATTCATCGTCCGTAAGCTCATGTTGCAGGAAAACAGAGAGACTGCAACACCGAGGCTATCTTAGGAGTGGGACTGTCGCCTACAGGAGAAAGCCCATCCTGGAAGCCTCACTGGTCAACCTCCATTTTATTGATCCCCCTCCCCTGTGCTTTAGGGGACCCTGTTCTGCCTCCAGAACATGGAAAGAGCAGCATGGTCTCAGATTTGTGTGGCTTGGCAGGGCAGTCTTGTCTTTGGCTGAGATGAATTGCCAGACAGTCTGAGTCTCTCCTCCAGCTCTCCTGGGTGCCACTGTCTCCAGCAGAGCCCCTTCCTAGGAGGCGTGGCCTTCGCGAGAAGGGCTAAGAGTGGTGGCTTTGTCCCGTCCGCCCTGAGGGGATGCATGAGGCTCTGGGGCTGCCTTCATCCTTACACACCTGTGCACACCTGTGTCCAGGTCTCACTGCTTACACACTGCCGGGCTCTAAGTCCACATGCTCTGACTCTCATAGCCTCTGATGAATACAGTTCTCTCCCTTTTGCTCACTTCACATGTAGTTCTCGGAAGACTACTGCGTGCAAGCATTGCTCTAGGCGCTGGGGAGGCAGGAGCTGCAAAGTAGATAAAGCCCTCTGCCTGTAGGGGTGGGGAAGACAAACCACCAACATCGTAAGAAAGCCATTGCTATGTTAGAAGGTGACGCATATTCTGGATCGAAGCAGAGCTGGATAAGGAGGTCCTGGGGTGCAGGGGGAGAGACTGAGATGTGGTCACTGGGTAGAAAGCCGAGGAAGGGGCAGGCTGGGGCAGGGGCTGGGCTCACGGGCTGTATTTTGGGTATTGCTTATGCAAGCTTTCAAAACAAGCACTGCAGGTGGGGAGGAAAGCGAATGAAGAGTAAGCCGAGATGGGGCGTGGGAGGCAGCTCTGCCCAGACACTGAGGGGAGGGGAGGGCGGGGCTGGGGGAGCAGAACTATGCTGCTGGAGCCTCTGTGTCCTCGCCGGTGGGACCCAGGCTTGAGTGGCCCGGGGGCAGCCACTGTGCCTCAACTCAGGGGCCCCCTGGTCGCCGAGTGGGACCTGTGCTCTGAGAGGGCCAAGGACCCAGCCCTCACCCCGAGGAAGGCCCAGGGCCTCTGCTCAGGTCTGTGGCCACCCCCGGCGGAAGTGCAAGGACAGCCAGTGTGGATCTCTGGGCAGTCTGTTAGGTGCACAGGGGCCTGGATCCTAGTGGAGGGTCACTAGATAGTCATTGAGTGAGTGAAAGAAGTCTTCAAGTACTCATCAGCTCCACTGGGGGTCCCTACTTGCTGGGCAGGACAAGCCCACCAGGGAGTCATGGCTATGTTTCCTCCCTTCCCAAGCACCTTGGAAGCCAGTTGTCCCAGAAACCTAGTTAGGTGGCAGCTTCTTTCTCCAGGAGGTCGAGGACCTTAGAGAGTCAGGGATGCAGTCCCAAGACCTCTGAACGAGGAACTAGGGAACTGGGTTTCAGGTTTAGCTCAGGTTTCCTGGCCAGAGACTTGGCCATGTGGCTCACCCTGTGTGACTGATCCTCTTGCCTGCAGAACTGAAAGGATGCTGCCTGGCAGGGCACTCTTGAGAAGCATGAGGGGGCGAGGAAGCACCTAGGGACCCAACCTTGTGCACATAAGTCATCATCTTCCCACTTGTTCACTGGGAAAACACAAAGTTAAAGACAAAGAAGAGAACAAAGAAGACCGCAGTGCTGAGAATACCCAGAATAACAGATGCCGAGAACTTCTTACAGACGCTTCGTGTCTCTCTGGAGTAAAACCATGACATGAAGTTTTGGCCCCTTTCAGCTATTCCCTAACTCGATTCCCTTCTTCTCGCCCTCCCCCAAAGGCAACCACAGACATGCATTTGGTGTATATCACTTTAGCCCATGCTTTCAGTGTCTTTAGTATATTATCTATGGGAATGATTGTAAGCAATAAATTAAAATGTTTGTTTAAAAGTTTGCACGTATGGTATCAAAGTAAATTCTGTAGGTTCCTCCAGGAGCCCCTGTCCTGACCTCTCTCTCCCTCAGATCTCCCTCTTGGCGGAGACAGCTTTTCCTGCTGATGACTGCGAGGCCATCCCCAGCCCTCCTCATGTGCACAGACTCCTGCCATAAGTGCCCTTGGCTCTCTCTTCGACTGGCTCCCTTCTGGAATGAGCCCAGAATGAAACGCCTCGGCACCACACCGCAGCGGCTGCCCAAGTGCCGGCCAGCCCTCTGGACTTCCGCGGCGGCTTCCTGCCTGGGGCCCTGCTTCCAGCCTCGGCCCTGCCAGTGAGGGTGACCCCATTCCTTCTGTGCTCAGAGCCCTGGCCTCACTCCCTCCCCGGCCCTGCCCACCCCAGCCCAGCTCTGGCAAGCAGATGGGTGCGCCGAGCCTCACCCCTGGGGCGCCCTCCCCTCCTCAGATCTCTGCTCCAGTGACAGCAACCAGAGGGGCCTTGCCCGATGCCACCCGCCCCCCAACCCTGCTTTTTGGTTAAGCATCCTCCTCCTCCTCCTCGGAATTGCTGAATTTCTGTATTTAGTTGCCATCTTCTTTCTTTTCTAGGCTTGTCCTGACTTCTTTCATTGTTTTGTATTTTAAAGCATTCTTTTAAGTAATTTTCCACGGTACATATGATCGTGCAACTTGCTCTATAAAAAAAAATTGGCATAGAACACACGCCATGTAAAATCCACCCTCCCAACAGTTTCCAACTGTGCAGCACAACCCTGTCGACCACATCGAAGTTGTGCAACAGACTCCAGAATCCCCCCCTCCATCCCGCGGGCGGAAACTCTGCATCCCCTGAAAGGCAGCTCCTCGCCCCATCTCTGCCCAGTCCCTGGAAACCACCTTTCTGTTCTATGAGTCTGCCTACTCTAGGTCTCTTGTACGTAGGATCACAGTGTTGTTTCACTGGCTTATTTCACTCAGCATAACATCCTCAAGGTTCATCCATGCGGCAGCATGTGACGGAACTTCCTTGTATGGACATACGCATTTTCTTCATTCATTGATGGGTATTTAGTTGCTACTGTCTCTTGGTTTTTGTGTCGAATGCTGCTGTGAACCTGGATAGACAAGTACCTCTTCGAGATCCTGTTTTCAATTTTTTGAATATAGATCAGGAAGTGGACTTGCTTGATCATATGCTTAATTAACATAGTTTTTTCAACACGTGGATCTCCATCATGTTTTTCACAGCAGCTGTATCATTTTGCATTCCCACCAAGAGAATACAAGGGTTCTAATTTCTCCACATCCTCGCCAGCACTTGTTGTTATTATCTTTTTATTTATTTTATTTTATTTTACTTTTTGAGCCGGAGTCTCACTCTGTCACCCAGGCTAGAGGGCAGCGGCACACTCCCAGCCACCTGCTGGGCTCCTGCGATCCTTCCACCTCAGCTTTCCAAGTAGCCAGAAACACAGGCGTGCCCTACCACGCCCAGCTAGTTTTTAAAAAATTTATCGTAGAGACGAGGTCTCGACAAGTTGCCTGGATGGATCTCGAACCCATGGGCTCAGGCAATCCTCTCACCTCAGCCTCCCAAAGTGCTGGGATTACAAGCTGAGCCACCAAGCTGTTACTATCTTTTTAAATAGTAGTCATCCTATAGTGTTTCACTGTGGGTTTGATTTGAAATTCCTTAGTGGTTAGTTAGGCTGCACAACTTTTCATGTGTTTGTTGGCCATTTGTGTATTTTCTTTGGAGAAACATCTAGAGATTTAAGTCCTTTGCCCATTTTAAAATCAGGTTATTTGTTTTGTTTGTTTTTGAGTTATAGGAGTTGTTTACACATTCTGAATATTAACCCTTTATCTGAATATTAAACCCTTTATGGTTTACAAGTATTTCCTTTTATTCCATAGGTAGTCTTTTCACTCTGCTGATTGCTTCCTTTTCTGCAAAGAAGCTTTTAAGTTTGATGTCACCCCATTTGTCTATTTTTGCTTTTGTCGCCTGTGCTTTTGATATCATATTCAAGAAATTCTTGCCAAATCCAAGGTCATAAAGCTTTTCCTCTATGTTTTCTTCTCTGAGTTTTATACTTTCAGGTCTTACATTTTGAGTTAATGTTTGTGTACTGCGTACTCAATTTGCTTTTTAAACTTATTTTGTTTTTGAGATTTGTCCGTGTTAGTCTAAGTAATTCTAGCTCAGCACAGCCTGCCAGTGCGAGCCCCCTTTGGCGCTCTTCACAAGTTGCTCCTCCATTTGTAAACTCATTGCACACAGTGTGTGGGAAACGTTCTCTAAGGCTCCTGTGTGGTCCTGGGGCTGCCTCTCTTTTTTTAAAGATGCTCCCCAACTGCCCTCCTAGGGGGTTGCAGGCACTGATACCTGTGCCACGCCCAGCTCGTGGGCGATCCCACGGCCACGCTTCCAGGGCATCGACACCCTCAGCTGGATTCCCTTTTGGCTGTCATGATGACATGAGGGTGTCCAATAGTACCTTGGGATGTTGATTTCCACTTTCCTGATTACTTAGCCCATCTTGAGATCGATGCCTTCCCACCACCCTGCGCTGTTAGGACGGGTGGTTATCGTAGTGTGGAAACCAGAGCAGTGGCACGAAGCGCCTCTGTGGAACATTCCTTTGCCTCCTACCTTCACGGTTTCAACTCTGTGAGAACCACTGATCATCGTAGCTCAGAGGAAAGGGCAGGGGCTGAAACCAGCTAATAAAATGTACACCTAGTCTTCAAGAGACAAACTAAGGAATACATAGGTGCCTGCTTCAGAGAAGGGGTCTTAAACAAGGCAAGAATCACCCTCTACCTAGCTCTCTGGGCTGAACACCTCTCATTCTGCTCTTGATGCTCCCCAGGTGAAGATAAGTAAGTGGGAGGTAGAGGACATTTCTCAGATTCAGACTAAGAACGGGATGGGCCGATCTTCATGAGCGAGGACTGAGTTGTGAGCCACCAAAAATGGAAGTTGCTAAGTTTTCGAGGTCCCACAGCAGAACAAGGGCAAGTGAACTCGCTTTAGCAATCCCATGAGTCAGCTCTCTGGTTCAGTCCTCTGGAGCTGGAGCAGAAAGAGGCTGATACCCAAGGCCTGAAGCCACATTGTAACTGTAAAGGCCATTTGTCTATTTGAGCCCCATTCTAGCCAAGTGGGCTCCACTGAAAAAGGGATCTGCTGGGAGCAACATGTTAGTTATACAATATAAGAGAATGTTCCGGTTTCATATTTTAAGAGCTTGGGAGTCATCACTCATATACTCACATAGAACAAAAGCTGAATGAACTAAAAATCAACAACTCTTCTTAGGTCCGTCAGAGAACTGAGGTCACAGGGCAGTCCATTGTCCTCAACATTGGAAATGAACTCAGAGAATCATAACATATTGGAGTAATAAACTCTGCGGGAACCAGCACTAAAGTAGGAAATGCTAAACTATAATTGATGAATTGCTAGAGGCTCCGTGTGGACAAGTCTGAGCACAAAAACTCTAGGGGAACCCAGCAGAAGGAAGAACTCGGGCACCTGTGTGGGCTTTACCTCTGTGAGTTCTATCAGGCTTTCACAGTGAAGACTGGAGACAACCCCCTTGTGCTTCTGGTCTGAGGAGGGGAAAAGGAATCTTTTTAAGTACACCAGAGCATTTTGCTCCTTTTAACAAGGTCTGTCCTTGTGAAAAAGACTCCAGGGAAACCGCAGAATAACAGGGAGACAAAAACAATGATGCCAGGGAAATTTTAACTTCTGTCATCTGCAGCAAACAGTAAACTCCAGTTCAACGCCTAGCCAAATAAACTTAAAGTCACATATTAAAGGTCCATTTACTTCAGTTTCCTTTACCAATTATATCATGTCCAGCTTTCAATACGAAAAAGTTACAGTGCATATTAAAAGACAAAAAGCACAATTTGAAGACACAAAGCAAGCATCAGAACCAAATACAAATGTGGCGGAATTATCAGAATGAGAATTTAAAACAACTATAATAAATATGCTAAGACCTCTAATGGAAAAAGTAGGTAACATGCAAGAATAGATGGGTAATATAGTAAAGAGAGGACAATGATGAGAAAGAATCAAAAGGAGAAGTTAGAAATAATAAAACGGGCTGGGGGCGGTAGCTCAAGCCTGTAATCCCAGCACTTCGGGAGGCTGAGGCAAGAGGATTGCCTGAGCCCAGGGGCTCGAGACCAGTCTAGGCAACTTGGTGAGACCTTGTCTCTACAATAAATTAAAAAATTAGCCAGGCATGGTAGCACATGGCTGTAGTTCTAGCTACTTGGAAGGCTGAGGTAGAAGGATAGCCTGAGCCCAGCAGGTTGAGGCTACAGTGGCCATGAGCATGCCACTGCATTCCAGCCTGGGCAACAGAGTGAGACTCCAACTCAAAAAAAAAGAAAGAAAGAAAGAGAAAAAGAAAGAAGCCGGGCTCGGTGGCTCAGCTTGTAATCCCGCGCCTTTGGGAGGCTAAGGTGAGTGGATTGCCTGAGCCCGCGGGTTCGAGACCCGCCTGGGCAGCAAGACCTCATCTTTACAATAAATAAAAAAAAAATCAGCCAGGTGTGGTAGTGCATGCCTGTAATTCCGGCTACTTGGAAGGCTGAGGCGGAAGAATCGCTGGAGCCCAGCAGGTCGAGGCTGCGGTGGCCGGGAGCGGCCACTGCACTCCAGTCTGGGCGACAGAGTGCGACTTCAACTCAAAAAAAAAAAAAAGAAATAAGAAAACTCTGTAACAGAACTGAAGAATGCCTTTGATGGGCACATCAGTAGACTGGACACGACCGAGAAAAGAATCAGTGAGCTTGAAGAGATGTCAATAGGAACTTCCAAAACTGAAATGCAAAGAAAGAAAAAAAGATGCAACTACCCAAAAGTTGTATAAACTTATAAAAGGTGTAAATGCATGTAATGAGACTAGCAGAAGGAGAAGAAATAAACAGAAGAAATGTTTGAAGTAATAATGACAGATTTTTTCAAATTTAATGACACACCAAACCGTGAATTCAGGAAATTCAAAGAACACCAAGCAAAATAAATACCAAAAAATATACCACTAGGTATATGATATTCAAACTGCAGAAAATCAAATACAATAAGAAAATCTTGAAGGAAGCTAGAAAATAGAACATCTTACCAATAGAGGATTAAGGATAAAAATTATACACAATGTCTCTTCAAAAACCAAGAGAGAGTAAAGTGCAAACAAGAAGAGAGTAGAGTGAAGTATTTAAAGTATTGAAAGAGAAAAAGCTACCAACCAAGAATTCTGCATCCAGTGGAATTATCCTTCAGATGTGAAGAATAATACACATTTTCTCAAACAAACAAATATTGAGGGAATTTATTGCCACTAGATCTACAAGAAATGTTAAGAGATATTCTTCAGAGAGAAGGAACATGTTACAGGTCAGAAACTTGGAGCTATATTTAAAAAGAGCATTAAAAAAGATAAATGAAGCTTAAATAAAGTAGTTTATTTTTTCTTACTTGATTTAACAGAAACAGTTTGTAAAAAATACAAATAGTAGCCGGACTCGGTGGCTCAGCCTGTCATCCCGTGCCTTTGGGAGGCTGAGGTGAGTGGATTGCCTGAGCCCACGGGTTCGAGACCCACCTGGGCGGCGAGACCTCATCTCTACAATAAATCAAAAAAATCAGCCGGGCGTGGTAGTGCACGCCTGTAATTCCGGCTACTCGGAAGGCTGAGGTGGAAGGATCGCCGGAGCCCAGCAGGTGAGGCTGCGGTGGCCAGGAGTGGCCACTGCACTCTAGTCTGGGCGACAGAGTGAGACTCCAACTCAAAAATAAAATAAAATAAAATAAAAATAGTAACAATGTATTCCATGATTGTAGTTTATGGATAAGTGATATGAAAGACCGTGAAGTTATAAGGGCTGGAAAAGAAAATTTGGGAATACTCTGATAAAAGGTACTTGACCTACACATGACGTGAGCTAGTATGATTTAAAAGTGGACTTGGTTTTATTTTAAATGTATACTGAAAACTCTATGGCAACCACCAAAACAACTATAGCTGATGTATTAGGGTTCTCCAGAGAAATAGAATTAATAGATTGTGTGTGTGTGTGTGTGTGTGTGTGTGTGTGTGTGTGTGTGTGTGGG
>NW_007258436.1:255296-303893 GCF_000164805.1 Carlito syrichta | reverse complement strand
ACACACACACACACACACACACACACACACACACACACACACACATACACAAGGGATTGGCTCACAAAGCTGATGAATACCAAGATTTGCAAGCTGGAGACCCCGAAGAACCTATCGTATGGTTCCAGTCTGAGTCTGAAGGCCTGAGAATGAGGAAGGCCAGCGGTGTAAGTTCCCATCTGGCTGCAAAGGCAGAAGAAAACATGTTTCAGCTCAAGGCCATCAGGTAGAGAGAGCAAATTCTCTCTTGCTCAGTCTTTTGTTCTGTTCAGATCGGACAAGGCCTGTCCACATTGGGGAGGGCAAATGGCTCCCCCCGGTCTACTAATTTAAATTTAATCGCATTCAGAAACACCCTCACTGACACAACCAGAATAATTTTTAAGCAACTATCTGGGCACCCTTGTGGCCCAGTCATATTGACATAAAATTATCTATTACAATTGGTTTGATAAGAAGGGAGAAAAGATGGAATTATAGAAAAATGTGGCCGGGCTTGGTGGCTTAACCTGTCATCCCAGCACTTTGGGCGGCCGAGGCAAGAGGACTGCCTGAGTCTGCAGGTTTGAGACCAGCCCGGGCAACCTGGTGAGACCTTGTCTCTACATCAAAAGCTTAGCCGGGCGTGGTAGCACCGCAACTTGGAAGGCTGAGGGAAGGATCGCCAGAGCCCAGTAGGCGAGGCTGTGGTGGCTGGGAGCGGCCACTGCACTCCAGCCTGGGCGACAGAGTGAGACTCTACCTCAAAAAAAAAAAAATGCTCAGTTAAAACCAGAGAGGGCAGAAAGAGTGGAAGACAAAAACAAACAAATAAAAAACTGAAGAACAAGGACAATGACCAGAAACCAGTAACAATTATGGAAGATAGTATTACTCTGACTATATCAATAATCACTTTAAATGCCAGTGGCCTAAATATATCCAAGAAATGACAAAGGGTGGGCACAGTGGTTCATGCCTATAATCTCAGTCCTTTGAGGCTGAGGTGAAAGGATCGCTTGAAGACGGGGTTTGAGACCAGCCTGGGCAACGTAGTGAGACCTGGTCTCGACAAAAAAAACCAAAAAAATTATCCTGGTGTGGTAGCATGTCCCTGTAGTTCCAGCTGCTCAGGAGGTTTAGGAGGAAAGATAGCCAGAGCTCAGGAGGTCAAGGCTACAGTAAGTCATGATCATGCCACTGCACTCCAGCCTGGGTGACAGAGTAAGATTCCAACTTGGGGGAAAAAAAAGAAGACAGATTGCTAGAATAGAACAGATTTTTTTTTAAAAGGACCCAACTATATGTTGTCTACAAAAAACACACTCTAAATATAAACACATAGACAGATTAAAAGTAAAGGAATGGAAAAAGATATACCATGCTAACCCCAATCAAAAGAGAGCTAGAATGGTTATATTAATTTCAGACAAAGCGGACTTTAGAGTGAGAAAAACTATCAGAATAAAGAAAGAGACGTGTTACAGGGATCAGTTTTCCAAGAAGACATATCAAACCTTAATGTGTATGTACCTAACAAGAACTAACCTGTGAGGCAAAACTGATAAAAATGCAAGGAGGAATATAGGAATTCACTGCTATAGTTGGAGGCTTCAGCACCCTTCTATCAGTAATAGACGGATACAGTAGGCAGAAAATCAGTAGGATTTCATTGAACTGAGCAACATCATCAATCACCTGGATTTAATTGACATTTCTAGAATTCTTCATCCAATAACAGCAAAATATACATTCTTCTCAAGCTCAGAGTAGTCACCAAGTGAAACCATATTGGGCCATAAAACACACCTTAACAGATTTAAACGCATAGAAATCATGCATGTTTGCTCTCAGCTGATAGTAGAATTAAACTAAAAACCAGTAACAGAAAGACAGTGGAAACCCCCCAAATAATTGGAGATAAAAAGAAAACACTTCTAAATAGCACATGAGTCAAAGAGAACGTTTCAGGAGAAATTTAAGATATTTTGAACTAAATGAAAATGAAAATATAACCTATAAAAATGTGTGGAAGCAGTCCTTGGAAGGAAATTTATATGCATATATGCATATACAAGGAAAGAAGAGAGATCTGCATTAAATGCATATACTAGGAAAGAAGAGAGATCTGAAATTAATAGTCTAAGCTTTCACCTTAGGAAACTAGAAAACAGAAGAGCAAATTAAAACCAAAGTAAGCAAAAGAAAAGAAATAATTAAAATTTTAGAAGAAATGAATGAGATTTAAAACAGGATATCCTTGAGGAAATTAAGACCAAAAGCTAGTTTTTTGAGAAGATCAATAAAATTGATAAATATCTCGCCAGGTTAATAAAGAAAAAAAAGAGACAAATTATTAATATCAGAAATGAAAGAAGACCACCATTACTGATTTCATGAACATTTTAAGGATAGTAAGAGGAACATTATGAATAAATCCATGCTCACAAATTGGATAACCTTGATAAAGCGGACCAATCCCTTGAGACAATCTACTAAAATGCATACAAAACTTACACAAGGAGAAATGCATAATCTGAATAGGTACATATTTATTAAAGTAACTGAGTCAGTAATTGAAAACCTTTTAAAACAGAAAGCACCAGGCCCAGATGGGTTCACTGGTGAATTCTATCAAACATTAAACAAAGAAACTATACCAATTCTCTACAATGTTTTCCAGAAAATAGAAGTAGAAGGAATATTCCCCAACTTATTTTATAAGGCCAGCATTACTCTAACACCAAAACTAGACAAAGACATTACAAGAAAGGAAAACTACCGACCAGTATCTCTCATGGACACAGATGACCTCAACAAAATATTGGCAAAATGGATTTAACAATGGATAAAGAGAATTATATCATGATCAAATGGGATATATTTCCAGATAGTCAAGGTTGGGTTCAACACTTAAAAAATTAATTAATGTGCTGGGCACGGTGGCTCACGCTTATAATCCCAGCACTTTGGGAGGTTGAGGTGAGAGGATTGCCTGAGCCCACAGGTTCAAGACCAGCCTGGGCAACTTGGTGAGACCTCATCTCTACAATCAATCAAAAAATTAGCTGGGCATGGTGGCATGTCCCTGTAGCTCCAGCTACCTGGAAGGCTGAGGCGGAAGGATCACCTGAGCCCAGTAGGTTGAGTCTGTGGCAGCCGTCAGCGTGCCATTGCACTCCAGCCTGGGTGACAGAGCGAGACGCCCACTAAAAAAAAAAACATTAATTAATGTAATCTGTCTTAGTCTGCTCAGGCTGCTGTAACAAAATACCACAGCTGGGTGGCTTAAACAAGAGAAATTTATTTCTCACAGTCCTAGAGGCTGTAAGTCCAAGATCAAGGTGCTGATCAATTCGATTTCCGGTGAAGGTTCTCTTCCCGGCTTGTAGATGGCCAACTCCTTGCTATATCCTTTCATTCCCCGGTGTATTTTCATGGAGAGAGAGAGAGGGCAAGCTCTCTGTTGTCTTTTTTATGGGAACACTATCCTATCAGAGACCCTTATGATCTCATTTAACCCTAATTACTTTCTTAGAGACCCCAGCTCTTAAGTACAGCCACACTTGTGGTTAGGGCTTCAATATATGAATTTTGGAGGGATACAAACATTTAGCCCATGACATAATATAACATATCAATAGGCTAAAGAAGAAAAATCATGTGATAATATCAATAGATGCAGACAAAACATTTGGCAAACTATAATATCTATTCATAATAAAATAATTCAAAAATAACTCCCAGCAAACTTAGAATAGAGGGGGAGACTGCCTCATCTTTATGGAGAAAATCTACAAAAAATCCACTGCTAACATCAAACTTTTTGTGTGTGTGTGTGTGTGTTGGAGTCTCACTCTGTCGCCCAGACTGGAGTGCAGTGGCCACTCCCGGTCACCGCAGTCTCAACCTGCTGGGCTCCGGCAATCCTTCCACCTCAGCCTTCCAAGTAGTTGGAACTACAGGCACCTACTACCACGCCCGGCTAATTTTTGATTTATCATAGAGATGAGGTCTCGCCAAGTTGCCCAGGTGGGTCTCGAACCCCGGGGCTCAGGCAATTCACTCACCTCGGCCTCCCAAAGCATGGGATTACAGGCTGAGCCATCGAGCTCATTCTAACATCAAACTTAATGCGGAGAAACTAGTTGCTTTCCCACTGAGATCAGGAACAAGCAAGGATGTTTCTTCTCACCACTCCTGTTCAATATATGGCAAGAAGAGGAAAAAGAATCATAGGGTTTGGTAAGGAAGAAATAAACAATTACCTGTATAGAAAATTGAAAGTGGTCAACAAAAACGGAAGGGCTCCTGGAACTAATATTAATTATAGCAAGGCTGCGAGAGGCAGGGCTAATACACAAAAGTAATTGTTTTTCTATATGTCAGCAGTGAACACTTGGAATTCGAAACTGAAACGAAACACCACTTACATGGGAACCAGGAAAAAAAATAAATGCATAGGTATACACCTAACAAAATACACACAAGAGCTCTATGAGGAAAACAAGATCAGTCTGATGAAATAAATCAGGGCAATCTAAATAAATGGGGAGATATTTCACGCACATGGATTGAGGGTGTTTCAGTCTGCTGCTGCCATAGCAAAGCAGCACAGACTTGGGCAAGTCAAACAACAAAAATGTATTTTCTCATAGTTCTGGAAGCTGTAAGTCCAAGATCAAGGACTGGTTTTTCCTGAGGCTTCCCTCCTTGGCCTGCAATGGCGGTTGTCTCCTTGTGTCCTCCTTTGGCTTTTTCTCTGTTCATATGTATTCCTTGTGTCTCTCTCCTGTGTCTTAATCTCTTTCTCTTATAAACACATAAGTCAGATGGAATCAGGGTACACTTTAACTTAATTAGCTCTCTAAGCAGCCTCCTTTTAACTTAATTTCCTCTTTAAAGGCCTCATCTTTAAACACAGTCACATTCTGAGCTACTGGGGGTTAGGACTTCAACATAAGAATCATGAGAGATGACATAATTAGGCCTACAACTGGGACACTCAATATTATCAAAATGTCAGTTCTTTCCACTTCAGACTATATATTCAATGCAATCGAACCCAAACCACAGCAAGTTATTTTGTGGCTATTGAAGAGCTGATTCTAAAGTTACTGTGGAGAAGCAAAAGACTGACATAGTTCTGAAGTCAAAGGACTTACTCTACAGCTACAATAATCAACACTGTGGCCCTGGCAAAAAAAATATAAGCAAATAGATCAATGAAACATAAAAGAGAATCCCAAAACAGACCAATACAAATATAATCAACTGATCATTGACAAAGGAGCAAAGGAAGTGTAATGGAGAAAGAATGGTCTTTGCAACAAATGGTACTAGAAAAAGTGGACATTCACATGCGAATCATTGAATCTAGACACAGATCTTACACCTTTTGTATCTCCAAGTATTTGGGGGTTTTTCCACTGTTGAAATGGATCATGGACCTTAATGCAAACCACAAAACCGTAAAACTCCTTTAAGATAGCACAAGAGAAAATGTAGGTGACTTTGGGTTTGGCAATTACTTTTTAGCTGTAACACCAAAAGTACCACCCATGACAGGAAAAACTGGTAAGTTGAACTTCACTAAAATTGAAAATTCCTGTTCTATGAGACATACTGTTAAGAGAATGAAAACATAGCATAATTCACAGACTGGATAAAAATCTTTGCAAAACACATCGGTGACAAAAGCCTGGTATCCAAAACCTACAAAGAATTTTCATCATTAAGAAAGTTCTTTCACTGATAAGAAAGCAAGCAACTCAATTTAGAAAAGGGCAAAAGACCTAAACAGACACTTCCCCCAAAAAGATGTACAGATAGCAAATAAGAATTTGAAAATATAATCTACATTATATGTCATTAGGGAGTTGCGAATAAAGCAGCAATGAGGTAACACTAACTACCCATTAGAATGATCAAAATCCAAAACACTGACAACACCAAGTGCTGGTGAGGACGTGAGGCAACAAGAACTCTCACTCACGGCTTGTGGGAATGCAGAATGGGGCAGCCACGTTCACAGCACCGTTGGGCAGTTTCTTATAAAACTAAGCACTCGCATTTCTAGGTATTTAGCCAAATGAATGTGAAGACTTATGTTCTACGCAAAATTGTACATGAATGTTTACAGTGGTTTTATTCACAATTGCCAAAACTTGGAAGCAACAAAGATGTCCTTCAGTAGGTGAATGGGTAAGCAAATTGTTCTCCATTCACACAGCGGATTATTATTCATGATAAAAAGAAATGAGCTGCTGGGCCATGAAAGGACATGGAGGAAAACTTTAAATGCGCATTAGCAGTGAAAGAAGCCAATCTGAATGGCCACATACTGTGTGATTTCTACATGACATTTTGGAAAAGGCAAGACTGTGGAGAGAGTAAAGAGACCAGTGACTGCAGGGGGTGGGGGTGTTTGGGAAAGGGTCCGGACAGGCAGAGCCCAGAGGATTCTCAGGGCAATGAAACCACTCTGCATAATACTAAAATAGTGGATTATATGATACTATAAAATACAATAGATTATATATTTTTCAAAATCTGTAAAACTGTATAGCACAAAGCGTGAGTCCTAAAAAAACGAATCAATCTTGGCTCACCAATTGTAACAAATATACCACACTAATGGTACGATGTTACAATAGGAGAAACTTGTGTGTGTGTGGAGAGGCTGAGGGAGGGTGTGGGAACTCTGTACTTCCTGCTCCACTTTTCTGTAAATCTAAAACTGCTCTACACATCAGAGTCTATTAGTTTAAAAAAAATAGTAACGGCCGGGCTCAGTGGCTCAGCCTGTAATCCCGCGCTTTGGGAGGCTGAAGTGAGTGAATTGCCTGAGCCCACGGGTTCGAGACCCGCCCGGGCAACTTGGAGAGACCTCATCTCTACACTAAATCAAAAATTAGCCGGGTGTGGTAGGGCGTGCCCTGTAATTCTGGCTTCTTGGAAGGCTGAGGCAGAAGGATGGCCAGAGCCCGGCAGGTCGAGGCTGCGGTGGCCAGGAGTGGCCACTGCATTCCAGTCTGAGCGACAGAGTGAGACTCCAACTCAAAAAAAAAAGTAAGAAAAGCAGGTGGTTTGAGACTCGAGAGGCAATTGAGCAGATGACTAAGCCAGAACGGCAAGGCAGAGATGACCCAAGGATTGAAATGGAAAGCAGCGTTGAGCCTGAGGAATGGACATAGCCTTAGTCCATTTGTGTTGCTAACAGGGAATGCCTGAGGCTGGGCAATTTATGAAGAAGAGAGGTGTATTTTGCTCGCAGTTCTGCAGCTGTACAAGAAGCATGGCATTGGCATCTGCACGTGGGGAGCCCTCACGGGCTTCCACTCATGGTGGAAGGCAAAGGGTGGCCGGCATATGCAGACTGCATGGTGAGAGAGGAAGTGAGAAAGAGGGGAGGGAGGGTCCGGGAGCTTTTTAAACAAGCTCTCATAAGAACTAACAGAGTGAGAACTCACTCATTACCACAAGGTTGGTACCAAGCAGTTCAGAAGGGGTCTGCCGTCATGACCAGCTCCAACATTGGGGACCACATTCCAACCTGAGATTTGGAGGGTCAGACAAACCAAATTCTAGCAGTCATGTTGAGGCTGAGGAGCTGGTGACACAACTAGTCCCAACCCTGCAGGCCTTCTCTCTGGCTGTGCTTTGCCTGATAAGAGACGTGCCATTCCATGGCAACCACTGGGCCACAGAACTATTAACTACACAGACAAAGCCAAAGAACTCATACAATACTTATCTCTTAGTTAAGCAAAACTTACCTCTGAAGTATTTTTGCTTTACTACTCATTTAAGCAAAATTTCCTTTCATAGATATTCCCAAAGTAAACTAAACCCAAGCCCTTGGAGCTTCTTGGATACCACATGTGTGAGGTTGGTTTTGTCCACTACTATTTTATAGTGAATTGTTCCTTTCTATAGCAGTAAAGTGGTTCCTATTTCTGGGTATTGTAGAGGATAAAAGAAAAATAAATACAAACTCCACTAATTCGGCTCTCAGAGCAGCCATTGGCCATCAGTGTAGAGTTTCATAGAGATTGAAATTGTTTCCCAGGGACCTCGAAACCCTGCCTCTTGCCTCACTGTGCAATGCTGAGAAGAAACGTCGTTGACCAATCTCAGCCACAGATGGACAGAAACAAGAAAGCACATTGTTTAGCCTACAGTGTCCAACCTCTGTGTTTACTGCCAAAAACTTATATCCACAGGACTTAACATTCCTTTAACAGTTGTATCTCACAATGAGCTCAAAATAAAGTCCAATATTTTGGGTTTCAAAGAAAATACACACTCATATGGATTTGAACTAGAATTGGCCTTAGAGATGATCTATTTAGTTAAATCGCTTATTTTACAGAAGTAGATACTCTCAGAGTTTTACTTGTCCATATATCACCCGACTAACACAAAGAATAATTCATTGTAAACTTCTTTGAGGGCAGGACCTAATTCCTTCTTCTTTGTGCACCCAGCACCTAGCACATTCCACAAGATAAGTGGCTAGTGGATATTTACTGAATAAACACTCAGATGAATGAACATGTGAACCCATTGACAGGGTTGGAATAAACGTCTCCAAAGGTTTATTCATGTGGCAAAGGTATTATGTTACATTGGCACACTTACATTCCATCAGTTGCTTTGAGGCACTTACTTTGAATGTCCAGCTAGGTCTTTGAGTTTGACTGGCATCTGGGGGCTCACCCATTTCAGAATATTTTTGTTCACTATGTCACAAGAGTTTTGAACATAATATTTAGCACCTGGTTGGTGCCCAGTAATTGACTGTTAAAAAAGCATAGGGAGCCGGGCTCGGTGGCTCAGCCTGTAATCCCCCGCCTTTGGGAGGCTGAGGTGAGTGGATTGCCTGAGCCCGCGGGTTCGAGATCCGCCTGGGCAGCAGGACCTCATCTCTACAATAAATCAAAAAATCAGCCGGGCGTGGTAGCGCCTGCCTGTAATTCCGGCTACTCGGAAGGCTGAGGCGGAAGGATCGCCGGAGCCCAGCAGGTCGAGGCTGCGGTGGCCGGGAGCGGCCACTGCACTCCAGTCTGGGCGACAGAGTGAGACTCCAACTCAAAAAAAAAAAAAGTGTAAGAGTGAATGATTTTTCTGATAGTAAGTCTGTATTCTCCTCACCTTCAAATACTTCTTGCTTGCTTGGAGGAGAAGCTGGGAGGTCATGGGACGTATTATCCAACACCTCACTCCCTTTAAGTTAAAAAGAGTCAGAATCTATCGGTTTGGCCAATTCTGGGCTCTTCCAGTCATGCAGGAAGGCTCCGTTGTTCTGTTTTGTGAGTCTTCATGTTGACTCCTGGATCTGCCACCTTTGGGCCCCATGAAGAGTGGAAATCCCGCAGACTGGCCGAGGGGGTCCCCGGAGACAGCCACTGGCCTCCTCTCCTAGCTTTTAATCGATGTGCAGACTCTTTAGGAATGTTCGAGGTGACACAACTCAGTTTCTGCGTGGAATACTATGCCTTGTATTTGGAGAGAATTCCAGTCTTCAGGCCAGGTGCAGTGACTCAAGTCTATAATCCCAGTACTTTGGGAGGCCAAGGCGAGAGGATTGCCTGAGTTCACGGGTTCGAGACCTGCCTGGGCAACATGGCGAGACTTGTCTCTACAATAAATCAAAAAATTAGCCGGGCGTGGTAGCGCATGCCTGTAGTTCTGGCTACCTGGAAGGCTGAGGCAGAAGGATCGCCGGAGCCCAGCAGGTCGAGGCTGCAGTGGCCGGGAGCGTGCCACTGCACTCCAGCCTGGGCGACAGAATGAGACTCCAACTCAAAAAAAAAAAGGGGTTTCAGTCTTCGGAGCCCATTAGCACCTGTCGTCTGACTTACCATATCACCAGAGCAACTTTAGAAAAGTAATAATGTTGATAGTGAAGTGTTGTTTACCTACTCACACAGTCATCTTCTAACCATAAGAATGCTTCAGGCTGTCTTCATTGCGTACGTGTGGAAACAGGTGTGGAGAAGCTTTAACGGAGACCACACCGTGGGCGAGTGACGGCTGGAGAGAAAGACAGGTGTGGCCTCGCTGTACTCAAGCCTCACCCTGGCTGTGCCTCTGTGCCGTGACTCTGAGGCGCCTTTTCGTCATCCTCCCCACTCTCGTCGCTTCCTAGGTCCCATGCCACTCCGCAAGAGATTTAGTTAGAGAAGGAGACTCAGAGTGGATCCGGGATTGAGTTTTTGATTTTACTTCATTGACAAACAGTAATGGGGGGTCTCCACCGACTGTCTCCGCTCTCCCACCTCTTAGCCTGCTGCTGCCCAACCCTGGCCCCGTGGCTCTACTGGCACTGCGGGCACTGCTCCCACCCAGGTCTACAGCTTCTTTCCGTCATTTGGACCAGGACAAGCAGGGGTCGACTGTCCGGAAGGTGCCAGGCTTGTCTGAGGCCGAAGTTTGACGGTTCCCAGACAGTGAAGGCCTCTGCCCCTCCTGGCTCACGTGGTCGGCCGCGGGTCCTTCTGCTTTTCCTCTGAGCCGCAGGTGACTCTTTCTTCTTGAAACACGCCCCCCCTGGACACCCACGTGTTCTGTGTGCCCTCCCCTCGGCCTGCTGCTCAGGGCCCGGCGGCGAGGCCCTCGTCCTCCCCCGTCTTCCCAGTGCGTTGCCAGAGCTCGGGGTGGGGGCTCCTCGCTCGGCTCTCTTCTCTCCCCGTTCTCTTCCTGGCCCTCCCCAGGACCCTTCACCCGCCGAGGCCTGCTTCTGCCGGGGCCTGACAGTGCCTGGCTTCCCTCTCCCCAGTGCCGCGGCCCTCCTGACCGGCACCTCTTCCAGGACGCACCCACGTGTCCAGGGCCGGAGCCGGCCGCGCGCCTGTGGTCTGAGGCTGCCCTTGCTCAGAATGAAGCCACCATTCCCCTGGCGCCTCCTTTATTCTCGTCCTCCCCTCCTGCACTTCTGCCCGGAGGTGTCTGGGAGCCTGGTGTCCTTCCTGCTCCCGTGAGATGCCAGCCCCGCCACCCGCCTCGTTCATCTCGGGCGCCTCTGCCAGGCGCCTGCAAAGAGTCCTGTCCTTTCCTGTCAGAAAACCCACCTCCGCTCATCACCGCACGTTCACCCTGGTGGCTAGTTGACCTTCGGCCCCGTTGGCCTGCAAGCCCCTGAGCGGCAGGGCTCTCTCTTCCTGCCCACCCTCGTATTTCCAGCCGGTGCTGGCTGGGCGCTCCACACATGCCCAAGAATGAGTGGGTTACCGCACAGCCCCTGGCTGTGCTCCAGGCTTCGCCCTCGCCAACACCCGCTCCCCACGGCGGCAGAGACACACGTCTGGCCCTGCTGTGATTTTACAGCAGGACGCATCCCAGCGGCTTCTCTTGTCCTGGGACGGAGTAGCTTGAGGAGGCGAATGGCCAGCCCATCTCGCCCCTCACCACCTTCCAGCCCGGCCGCTTCTCCTCTGGCTCACTCCCGTCCCCCTCCCCCTTTCCCGCTCCTGCTCCCGCCCTGCCCACTGCTGCTCCTTGGCCCGGGGTCCTCACTCTGTCTTCTCCTTTCCTCGGAGCTGCTCACTGTCTCTTATCTCAGCTTGGCTGATCCGGCCGGGACAGGACCCTACCTGGACCCCTCCAGATCAGAGTACTTCCTCTGTCCCTTCTCTGGGCCAACCATGTTTCACTTGCACATCTAACTGCCTGACTTCTTTATTACATGGAAATCCCCTGAGAGCCAGGACCTCTCCTATTCATTGGGCCTGGGAAGAGGGGCTTAGGCAGATGCCACGCGGCGAGGCGCTGACAGGGGACATCGTGCATTGGTCTGACAGGGGCCTGAGGAATCTCAGGGGTGAGAGGGAGGGAGCTTGACGCTGCAAGTGGGAGGTTGCACTTCCTGGCGAGGAGTGCGCCTGCATTTGCAGCAGAAGGGACACGAGAGGGCAGGCTGGGGGCTCTCTCGCATGTCTTGGTCTCCAATACTCCGCTGAGAATGTCTCCCCTCACCCTGTGTGGAGGTGAACCTCTGAAAAATCAAGGACTGAAAAGGAGTTGATGGTTGATGGTGGATACCGCAACACTTTTGTCCCAGGAGCTGGAGGTGAGAGGTCCCCAGGAACCACAGGGGAGGCTCCCAAGGGACCCAGAATGACACTGTCCGGGGAGGACCAGCTTTCCCTGTAGACCGTGGCCTGGCAACTCCAGAGCCAGACCAGGGGCAGGTAGATAGGCTCCCTCTTCCCGCGACCTTCTGCCCACTGGGCTGTAATCCTAGAGGGGTTAGAGAGAGGGAGCGGTGGGGGTGGCAATGCCGGCAAAGTGGGAAGATGCTGGCCAGGAGCCGTGGGCGAGTCGTCCCCTCAAATTCACGTGTGGAAGCTCCAACCTCCAGCACCCCAGGATTGAGCTGTGTGTGGCGACAGGGACCTTACGGAGGTGATTCAGGAACAAGAGGTCGTTAGGGGAGGCCTAATCCAGTCTGACTGTGTCCTTGTAAGTAGAGCGCATCAGTACACAGACGCACACACAGAGGGACAGCCACGTGAGGACACAGAGGAGAGCCAAGAAGAGAGCCCTCAGAAGAAACTGCCCCCGCCGATGCCTCGCTCCGGACTTCTGGCCTCGGCACTGCGTGCTGTGTGGGCCCCCAGCCTGCGCGGCCTTGGGACGGCAGCCCCCGCCGCAGGCCCCGCCGAGGCTCTACTCTTCTCTCGCGTGTGCCTCCTGAGCGGTCACCCCGAATGAGAGTCACACGGGTCATGTTAGTCATGGAACTACGGTCACTTCTGGAACTCAGACGACCACAAAGTCTCTCCATATCTCAGGGTGAGGACACAGGCTCCAGCCTGTTTCTGGCTCCCGCGACCCGGCCTGAGCCGGTCCCTCCGTTGGGGTCGTAAGAGGGTCCAGACTCACACGGGAGTTACTTCACCGTCACTGTCTCAGTCTCGGGGCTGTTCCCCGAGGGTCCCGCTGACATCTCTTCATAGAAGACTGGGGCTCATCACCATCATTCCCTAGAGGCTCTCCCACGCTTGACAGGAGTTTACACTCCCTAGGTTAGGTGTTGGTGCGCTGGCTGTGCTTTGGGGAAAACAAGCACCGAGCGGAGAGCAGCGATGGGGCCCCGGGTCTCTTGTGTCCCTTAGCCGGGAGTCTCAGACTCCTTAGCCGGGAGTCTGTTCTGCACTTCCCTTTGCGTGCTTCTTGGCATCTAGTGGCTTCTCCCTCAGATCTTTCCCCAGGTTTCACCTGTCTTGCAGATCCTCTTCTGTGAGGTGCTTGTTGGGGTTTGTCTTGGTGTCAACCTGTGAGCCAGGCTCCGTTGCACTCTCGGCCCCCGAAATCCCTAGAGGTGGGCTGTGCCCCGAGAATGTGAAAACTGACCCAAGCAGAGAGGGATTGTTTGGTCTTGCTCTCCAGAGGTGCTGGGGAAGTACCAGGAACCCCTCTTCCCAGCAGGAGAAGGTTGCAGGAATTTGAGTTTTGAATCAAATGAATTACTTTTTATCTGTCCTGGATGCATCAGCGCCATTTCCTAGATCCTTTTAACAGACTGTCAGGACCCAAAACGGAGACCAAATCCCACCGCTTCCTCTCAGACCAGCTCTGTCCCTGGTCAGTGCTCTGCCCTGAGCAGGGCCGCCTCTGTCCCACACCTGCAGGGTGCAGGGCCAGGGGCACGGGGAGCAGTTGACGTACTGAGTGTGATGAGATCTTGGGGCTGCTTTTCCAGGCTGCTCAGCTAAAGTCGCTTCACCCTTGTGAGTGGGCCAGCCTCTGCTCTGGCCTTGCGAGGCAGGCTGGGCACTCACCATGCTCAACAAGTCCGGAAAGAGCATGTCCTCCAAGGGTGAAGCATGAGGCCTGGACTATGGGGTGTGTGCTGGGATAGCCTGGCCCCCACATGGCCTTGTGCCGGCTCAAGGCCAGTGCCCTTCTGGTGTTGAAACTTTGACTCGAGTCTTGTGGGTCACTGGGCCCTGCGGCCAGAGGCCAGGGCAGCAGCGCTGTCTGGGGTCAGAGGACAGGGACAAGGAAGCAGAAAGGCTGCAGAAGGAAGGCCAAAGACAAAGAAGACGCCGCTCTATTGGTTTCGGGAAGAGCTTCCAGACCACTTGGTCTGAGGCCAGCTCTGTGGTTTAGAGCATCAGAGGGCCAGCCCAAGCACACGTCCCGAGGCCAAGAGTCCTGGACACTCAGGAGGCCGACTGCTTCTTAATGGGGGTGGTGGGCTGGTGTCGGGTTTGAGGAGACAGGACCCTGTAGAGATCTGGAGCCTTGACTTTGAAATACTCTCTCTCTGTGCCGTGGCCTATGACATCTCATATGTTGCTTAAGCTCCTGCTATGTGCGTCAAGGACACTGGAACCACCTCACAGGGTGGCACCGAGTATTACAGATACGGCAGATAAAGTACTGGAGACAGGGCCGGGTGGTCAGTGACTTTTAGCTGTCACAGTCGTTGTTATTCTTGTAAAGACGATTTGGGTATTGGGTGCAAGCTACAAAGATGTGGGTCCTCCCTGTACGGAATATGCATAAGAAAGAGGCTTCCCATCGAGATCAGGTGAAGCCTCACCTGGGCTGGAGCTAGGAAGAGAGCACCCACATGCTGGCTCTGATCTGAGGATAAGACTCTGTGGCCTCCAAGAGGAAGCCGGAAGCTGGAGAAGGCTTCTCTTCTGGGGCAACCTCCGGAGTTCAGGCGTCCAGGGTGCTTATCTTGAAAAGGGGTGCCACAGTCAAGCACTGCCCTCATATAATTCCGCGAGGCGCTGCCAAGTTGGGCACAGAGGGCGGTGAGTATGTTGAACCCCTGGTGGGAAGGATTCAGCAGAAAGAAAAGGATAGGCTGGAGGCCTGGTCACAGAGAGAGGGATGTGCTGCGGTCATGCCTTTGGCTGGGCACTGAGGCGAGAAGGCTGGCTGAGATGGTGGCAGGGCTGCCGGAGACAATGTCCCACACTCTGCCAACGAAGGCCATGTGGCTGCCTGGATGAGCACAGTGTCCAGGGAGATGTCCTCTGATCTAGGAGGTGGTTTCCCTGCAACTGAAGGAGAGGATTCATTTTAGAAGCTAAAGATTTGGACACAGCACACACTGAACTGGCAGTTAAGAACCATTAAGACAACACTGGGAAGAAGAAAGAAGAGAGGCAGGGAGACTGGACAGGCTCTCCAACTCTGTGACTTTCGACGAGCTCTGTCTGTGTTCATGCCTCCCTTTTTATGTGCTCAAGCTGGAATCTGATGTAAACACTAGTGCAATTCAGGAGGACTCTGAGGATGAGCCTGCTGATCGATCATTCCTCACACTGCTCTTTGGCCACTGTGCTTTCTTTTTTCTTTTTCTTTCTTGAGTTGGAGTCTCCCTCTGTTGTCCAGGCTGGAGCGCAGTGGCACGCTCCCAGCCACCGCAGCCTCGACCTGCTGGGCTCAGGCGATCCTTCCACCTCTGCCGTCCAAGAAGCTGGAACTATAGGTGTGTGCTACCATGCCCGGCTAATTTTTTGATTTATCGTAGAGACGAGGTCTCGCCAAGTTGCCCGGGCCGGTCTCAAACTCCTGAGTTCAGGCAATCCTCTTGCCTCAGCTTCCCAAAGTGCTGGGATTGTAGGCTTGAGCCACCGCGCCTGGCCCACTATGTTTCCTACAGGGATTTCTCTAGAAAGTTAGTCTTTGGGTCCTGCTGGCAAGAAGATGCTCTCACGGGGTGGTTTGTTCCTACTCTAGAATGACATTAAAGCCCACGAAATGTTTGGGGACAAGTGTGAGGGGTGTGAAGCTTCTGGGCAAGCCCTGGCCGCGAGCTCCTGTGGCTCTGGAGCGAGGGTGGGGGCTCCCCATCCCACTCAGCACCCATTTGGGGAACAACATCACACAGAACATGTGGGCTTTTCTGCTGAACGCTGTCACGTGGATAGCAATCTGTGTGCTCTGTTATATGGTTCAACGTCTTGTTAGAATAGGAAGATTCAAAATTAGCATCAACATTTGAGAAGCCAAGTCTCTTCCATATGCTACTTCCTCGGGTGGCTCGCGGCCCCCCAAAAAGGCAGAGCTGAGTACCCCACTGACAGCCCCCGCCCCGCGGCCTGTGCCGATGTGCTGGCGGCCATGCCGCCTCCCCCGGCCTCACTTCAGCTTCCACTGCTCCTCCTGCTGCCCCCCACCCCAGCATCTGGCTCAGCCCGTCTTTGCTCTTCCTTCCCTGCCTGGCTCCTGCTCCCAGGGTAGGGGGCATCGGGGTGAAGGCCAGCCGTCAACCCTCGGGATGCCCCTCCTCACCCAGCTCTCGCCCGAGCGCTGATTCTGCAGGGAGTGTGGGGGAGAAACGACCGACGTTGACACCGCCTTGAGTGCCTCTGATCCGGCTGCACCTGGCTCTTTCTGGGCGGCCCAGCCAGGCCTTTTCTCGTCCTGAACATGAAAACAAATGACACGGACCTGGAAGTCATGGCTTCTATAGAATTTGCAGATTGGAGAACAAAGATTCCAGACCTTTCATGTCCCTCTCTTGTCCCGAAGGGTTCTGGTTCCCAGTTTGTTCCTCGGACTCTCTGTAATATTTTCATCAGCACATTCTAGAGGATAGACCTCTGGGCACTTTAGGATAACTGCTGGCCAGGAAAAAATCTTGGACTTTGACTTTTTTTAAATGGAATAATCTCCTGGGGATCATTCAAATAAATTATATATATATATATCTTCACAAAAGCTCCCGAGGTGAGCAGTGAAAATGCATAACAAAAAATATAATCAGGTAAAAATGTGTTGCCCTCCCTCTAGAAAACCACCATTTTTTTGAATACCTCAATTTTCATTTTTAATTTATTTTTAAATTTTTATTATAAAGATGTGGGGTACATTTCAGGGTTAGGTATATAAACATTGATCATGCAGGTACCCTTGCTGATGAAGTATGCCCCTCCCTCCCCCAGCAGTTTCCCTCAACTGCCAATCCCACCCCCCTCCCCTGACAGTTTCCCACTACTGCCAATCACTTTTTTGTAGCATTATAATTGGAAAACCACCATTTTATCCAGGTGATCCATCTTGGAAAATTACCAACTCCTGCAGTACTAATGGGATAAAAATTATTTGCAATTTCTCCATCCTCCCTCATTAGCTTTTGTGCTGCCAGCATAGCCAACTCCGTTGCCCAGGGCACGCACTGAGCTTGGGCCTTGGGCCTTGTTTATTTATTTATTTTGATACTGTGAGACCAAGCAAAACAAGGTGAATTTAAAATGAATGAAAATCAGCCGGGCTCGGTGGCTCAGCCTGTAATCCCGCGCCTTTGGGAGGCTGAGGTGAGTGGATTGCCTGAGCCCGCGGGTTCGAGACCCGCCTGGGCAGCGAGACCTCATCTCTACATAAATCAAAAAATCAGCCGGGCATGGTAGCGTATGCCTGTAATTCCGGCTACTTGGAGGACTGAGGCAGAAGGATCGCCGGAGCCCAGCGGGTCGAGGCTGCAGTGGCCGGAAGCGGCCACTGCGCTCCAGTCTGGGCGACAGAGTGAGACTCTGACTCAAAAAAAATAAAATTAAAAAAAAATAAAATGAATGCAAATCAATTTATATAATCGAAGATAGTAGAAAAATCATTGGAACAAGATGGACAACATTCAACACTGATGAATTCTAAACAACTGGTAGCAAAATTGAAATAAGAAGAAGCTTTGTTCCTTGGGCTCTTTGTCCTCGGCTCACATCAATGTACCAAATCCTGTCATTGGCATCTTGGAACTTTTGGAAGCCTGAGGTTAGGTGACCGAGTGAAGAGGGAAGGGGGTGAAACAGGCCGCAGCAGAGTCTGCCCAGGATGACCGTGGGGGCCAAGCTTCCCTCAGGCTCTGAGACTCCCTGGCTTCTCCAGGGGGCTGGCGGGCACTGGTCAGAAGGAGCAGCCCTCCTGCCTCTCTCCCCTCCCCGCTGTCCCATCCTAGCTCTTCCATTCCCACCTGCTGCTCCCAGACTAGCTGGGCTGGAAGGAAGTGAGGAAGCAGCCTTGGGCCACGTCTTGCCGTGTTGCCCGTCCTCTGTGTGAGCGAGACAAGTTGTCGTGACAGGCAGCCACACAGGAGAGACCGTGATTTCTCCCCTAAGGAACAGTCAGAGCTGAGGAGTCCAGGCAAGTGGTCGGCTGTCTGAGACCGTCCCAAGACCCAGGCTCCTCCTCCTCTGTGGCTCTGTCGTCCCCAGCCTGTCACATCTGGACGGTGGCTCGTGGGAAGCACGAGGGAGTGGAAGACACCCACTGCCTTCTACAGGGATGACACCGAGAAGCTGCCCTTGTCCATGTCCACTCAGGTCCCACCAGTTGGAACTCAGACAGGGCCACATGCAGTCTCTAGGGAGACCGGAGAGTGAGTCTCTAGCTAGGAAGCCATGTGTCCTGCCAACCTCATTGCAAGAAAGAAGGAAAGGGGGAGACCAGAGCCGCCAGCTACACCTCCCCCTTGGGTCGACTTGAATGGGGTGTCTTCTACGTGAGCTCTGAGGTCTTGCTTGTGCCCAGTGCTCCTGGATTTCCATGTCTGCCCCTGAGAGCCATCCCTACTTCACCATGTGTCCCAGTTTGAGGGGCTGGCCTGCCACCTTGGCTTTTGTTCCAGATACTCAGTGGAGCCATGGACACTCCTCTGGCTGCCAGCCGTTGCCTGCGCTTTGGCTCCACGGCTGAGCTCCCGACGCCGAACTGGCCTGTGGTTGGCAGGGGGTCCGGTCCCAGAGGCTGCAGGAGCACTTGCCTGCCATCATTCACCTCCCCTGCTGCAGCTCCCGGGGCAGGCCCGTCCTCCTCCTTAAGGCCTCGCTTGCGTGGGCACAGACGAGAGGGCACCTCGAAAGGCAGAGAGGGCAGCGGAAGGAAAAGTTGGCCGTGCCGAGCCCAGAGCCCCAAGGCCCTCCATCCCCTTGCTTCTCCACCTGCACAGGAAACCAGAGAGGGAATAAAGGCGACAGGGGCCAGGAGGGCCGCATGCTTGTGGTGGAGGGCGCGCTCGCCCGCCCCGCCCCGCTGCCCACAGAGGCCGGGCCTCCTTGGCGAAGTCACGGGATGAAGGGCCTGAGGAGGCCTCGGCCTTCTCCCCCAAGCAGCGGCTCTCGGGCGCCCTCCACGGGCTCGAGTGCCAGAGGTGCCTGAAGGTCTGGGGGAGGAGGGGCGGGTGCGGGTCAGGGCCCAGCCGAGCGGCTCACCTCTCCTCTCCGGCAGGAGCATCTGTATCCTCCTGGTTGTGTGTCGGAGGCTGGAGGTCCTATTTCACTTGCCGAAAGGGTCCCACAGGCGGGAGGACAAAGGGGCTCGAAAGCCCCCGATCCAGGACAAAGCCTCCTTTCACACCTAGGAGAGTGATGGACCACACAAGGGAGGTGGTGGAGCACAGAGGGCTGGGAATCTACTCAAACCCAGAACCCGGCTCTCCTGACTCACAACCAGGTGTCTTCCCTTGGCCTCTATCCCCGTGCAGGAGTAACTCGGCATCTTGGGAGTTGCCAAGTTACTCCCAAGGGAGACGCTTAGGAGCAGTCGACTGGCGGTCCCAGTGGGGGATTCTCGAATGCTGCCCTGAAGGTTCTGACTCAGGAGGCCTGGTGAGGCCTGAGCGTCTTTCTCCCTTCCCTCCCCTCCTCCCCCGTCCCCTCTCCTCCCCCTCCTTCCCGCCCTCTTTCCCCTCCTTTCTTTTCCGTCTTTTTCTTTCTTCTATATGTTTACATATAACCTACAAACGTCCTCCATACACTTAGAAACATTTGTGGGGGGCCAGAGTTCTGCTATGCTGCCCGGGCTGGTTTTGAACTCCTGGCCTCAAGTGATCCTCCTGCCTCGGCCTCGTGTAGCTGGGGCTATAGGCACAAGCCACCACCCCCTCCTTCCATGTTCCTAACAAGTTCCCGTGGCGACGCAGCCGCTGCTGATGGGGCCTGTGATGGTTGCGACCGGCCTACTGGCCCGGGCCCTGGTACCCAGATCGTTGGTTGAACATTGTTACAGATGACTCTGCGGAGGTGTTTTTCAGACGAGAAGAACATTTAGATCAGTAGATTTTTGAGTAGAGCAGATCATCCTCCATAATGTGGATAGGCTTCATCCGATCAGCTGAATGCTTTTAGAGAGAAAGACAAGCTTCCCCAGGGAAGCAAGAATTCTGCCAGCAGAGGGCCTTTGGATTTGAACTGTGATATCAACTCTTTCCTGGGTCTCTAGGCTCCTGGCCTGGCTGCAGATTTTAAACTTACCAAGCTTCCACAATCATGTGAGCCAATTCCTCAAAATAATGTATTTCCTTCTCCCTCTCCATATACATATTTACGTGTGTGTGTGTGTGTGTGTGTGTGTGTGTGTGTGTGTGTGTAAACACATACGCACGTACACGCACACGTCCTAAGGGTTCCATGTATCTGGGGTCAAACACCAGCTCTTCTACTTATTCTAGGATTTTGGAGACGTTATCACAAATCTTTGCTTCCTTCTCTACAAAGTGGAGATTGCACATTTAGTACAGTGCTGGCACTCAGGCATCTGTTGATAAGGCAGGAGAATAACCTTCACTGGGCCATGACTGTGATCACAACAGTGCTGGGAGAGACTGTAAGAAGTCTTGTCCTGCCGGTCTTTTGGGAACCTTGTCTCCAACTCTCATTTAAGCAATGAAAACCTCACCTTTCCTTGAAAATCTCAAGGAAGCACATTGCCGCGGCTTTTTCCGGAAGCCCAGCCTCTTGAGACGAAGTCCCGGGCCGCACGCGCAGCCTGGCTTCCCCTGCTGCGGCAGCCCGGCCTGGCCCGTGAGGGTGCCCTGGCCCCGCCTCGCTCTTCCCCCGCTGCCCGGCGGCCAACCGTGTTCCCAGGTAGGACACGTTTGCTGTCAGCTCTTTCACCCAGCTTTTTGGAGCCAGCTTTTCTGCTTGTTGTACTTGGCATCGATCTGTTTATTATCTGTGCCGCTCTCTGGAGGAAGACCAGAAAACCCGTTTCCTCTCCGAGCAGCCAAGAGCACTGACCTCTTCTGCTCTCTGGCTGTCCTGAGGACTGACTCGGAACTCCTGGCGCCTCCTGCCCTGGCCAGGCAGGCACCCTGTGAGTGCACAGAAGGCCTCAGCTGGCATCAGGAATGTCCCTCAGGAACAAAGGCGGCTCCGGGGTTTTTACACAGAAGGGGCTTGGAGGCAGTGGTTTGGCTGGAGGGCCAATTTTCCTGTAGTTGTATTTGCAGAGCAAGCACACTGGGCGCTTAAGGCCAGAGAGGTGTTGTTAGCGCCTGTGTTTGAGGAAATGGAAGCTCAGAGCAGTGAGAAGGTCGCTCAAGTCCTCACAGGTAAACAGGCTCCCGGCCCCTGCTTTGGAGTGACCCACCCTTCCTGGTGGTGTGCTAGCAAGCTCCAAGAACTGGCTCTCTCCACAGAGCAGGGAGTGGAGAAGCTTCCCTCCACAGTGGCCTCCAGGATCCCCGTCATGGGGCTCCTGCCGCCTCGCTGCTTCTGGACCTCACCCTCTCTGGGCTTGTCTCCCCTGACCTGGGGTTGGGCGGGCACTTTTGTGCAGCTCAGGGTGGCCCTACGCAGGAAGCAATTCAGGTATTGCCCCATGACTCCTAGATGGTATGGGTGGGCACCGATAGGGTAGGCGCTGTAGGCATGGGAAGACCTGGCACGCCCCACCTCCGCCTTCCATGTGTGACTAAAAATAGGCACAACACACGCCATATAGAAAACACAAAAAAGTCAGAGTTTCTCCCAGGATGCTCATGTAAGACATCAGAGTCTTAAAGAAAAAAAAGACCTTGGGCTCCCTGTGTGGCTGTTGCCCTAAACACGTTCTTGGCCTTTCAACGGGGTGACCCAGAGTGGGGAAGCGTTTGAGAAAGATGGGAATCCTATCTTTCAGGACCCAGCTGGAAAAAGAGAATTAGAGGTATACAGTTTAAGGAAACTGATGGTCTGGGACTGTCTTTACACAAAACACTTTGCAGAGTTGTAACTAACTAGCTGCTTCGCGCCTTTTCAGAATCACTTAAGAATTGTTTCTTGCCGGGCTCGGTGGCTCAGCCTGTCATCCCGCGCCTTTGGGAGGCTGAGGTGAGTGGATTGCCTGAGCCTGAGGGTTTGAGACCCGCCTGGGCAGCGAGACCTCATCTCTACAATAAAATCAAAAAATCAGCCGGGCGTGGTGGCACTGTAATTCCGGCTACTCGGAAGGCTGAGGCGGAAGGATCGCCGGAGCCCGGGGGATCGAGGCTGTGGTGGCCGGGAGCGGCCACTGCACTCCAGTCTGGGCGACAGAGTGAGACTCCAATTCAAAAAACAAAAAACAAAACAAAAACAGAATTGTTTCTTGAGCCGGGGAGATGCCTGAGGCTGGGGAGATGCACGGCTGCTCTGGGGGGCTGGGGTGGGTGGCCAGGATGCACGCGGCAGAGCCAGCTTTCACCAGGTGGTGCTGCTATGGTGATATCTGGGTAGCAAGAGAGGGCGGACAGCTGCCAGGCGGGCCGCTGCTGAAGGGGCCAGGCTTCCAGGATGGGGGAGGGAGCTGGGCCTGGAAACGTAGGTGAGTTTCCAGCAGGGGAAGACAAAGGCTGGGCCAGCTCGCTCAGGACCCACTTCCTCCCTTGGGTTCACCTGGATGCCCTTGGCTTTCCTTTCCATTGGCTGTCCTGGTTGGTCCTTAGGCTATGTCACAGGCGAGAGGGCAGCTTTGACTCCCATGTTCTGGCCAGTTTCTTGTCTGGCCTCCTGCTTGGGTTGATGAGAGCAGGGAGAAGTGCGCCTATCCCAGAGGAAGGAGGAATGTGGCCAACACTCCAACTCTTAGAAAACATCTGCAGGGCCCCTTAATGAGCTCATTTCCTATCATGTAGCCTAGAGGTGGGTGCCTGGCCCAAATGAAAAGAACTAGTGTAGCCAGGCTCGGTGGCTCAGCCTGTAATCCCGCTCCTTTGGGAGGCTGAGGTGAGTGGATTGCCTGAGGCTGCGGATTTGAGACCCACCTGGGCAGTGAGACCTCATCTCTACGATAAATCAAAAATCAGCCGGGCGTGGTAGCGCACACCTGTAATTCCGGTTACTCAGAAGGCTGAGGTGGAAGGATCGCCGGAGCCCGGCAGGTCGAGGCTGCGGTGGCCGGGAGTGGCCGCTCCAGTCTGGGTGACAGAGTGAGACTTTAACTCAAAAAAAAAAATTAAAAAGAAAGAAAAGAATTAGTGTGTGGCCAGCTTTTAGCACCTTTTACAGTTATTCCAAGTACCTTCCTTTGGAATGTGCAGGTACTCAATAAGTGTTCTCAGCAAGGATCCTAACACAACCGGGAAGGTCTTTGTACAACATTCTTATCATGCTCCAGATTGGTCTTACATCCTGTGGATAAGTGTGAACACATTTCCAACACAATTAACAAATCGCATGCTACAACCTAGCAGCAGTTGGTGAGGTCTCTCCAGTTCCTGGGCCTATCGTTTTCATCAGGGTTTTCTCCAGAGTTCTGCAAACCGTCGCAGAAGGCTGAGACCTGCGGGTCTGTGGCATAAGATGATGCCATCGGCTCGGGTCATCTCAGACTTGAGTTCTCCTAGCTCCTTGCTTACAACGATTTCACAAGGTCCTTCTGTCCCCTCCACCCGAAAAATTGAAGCCTTATTTTCGGATTTGAATTTTGATCGAACCGAATTCCTTTCCGTTGTTGAACAGTTGGCCCTGGGCCCCACTATGTGGCTGCATGGTCTTTTATGGGCCCTTGTGTACGTTGGTATAATCTGGTCTAGGTGAGCATTTCCCTGTGAGGTCTGGAAACACGGCATCTGCTGGCGGGGACCACGTCAGCAACGGCTTTCCTCGTTCTCAGTGTCGGCCCGCCCTTTGGCCGCAGAAATCGCCCTCGCCCTGCACGCTGTGGAGACAGAGCTGGGGACCTGTGGGGTGTGGGGACACAGCCCCAGGAGGCATCGCCACACGGACAGGGGGCTTTTGGAAGAGGTGGGGGTGGTCCTTGGGTTCCCCCGCAGAGCCATGTGCGGTCCAGGCGAAGCCTGGCAGTTGGCCAAGGAAGGCTTTGCCGGAGAAGAAATCCCGCAGTGCAAGTGCTGGAAAGCCTCCGCACCTCAGCACTTAAAAATGCGAATATACTGTGTCCTCTTCTAGTTACAGACCCATGCCAAACGTACTTTCAAGTTTTGTGAAATTTGGGGAGGGGAGGCAGAAGATAGGTGACCTTGAGGAGGCCGTCTCCGATGGATCCAGCCATCCGTTCATCCATCCGCTCAGAGAATTTACTCTGTGCTGCATGACTTGCAAGTGGTGAGCAGTGAGATGATAAGTGAGAAAAACGCGGTTGACCCTGCCCCTTGTCAAGCTTGTTGTCCCACCAAAGCCGTTGGTGTCTGGGGAAGTTCTCCTGTGATCACAGGTGACAGCCTCACCTGATGATACCGCGAGGGATAGGATTTGGCCTGGTGCTCCTTCAGTCTCTTCCTTCTTCTCCATGTCAACTTCCTTGCTGCCTCACTGCACCCAGGGACACTGCGGGATCTGCCCCTGGCCTCTGTGTTTCTTTTCCCATGTCTGGTGCCTGGGCGGACATGGTGGGGCCCTGGCTTCCTTCTCTGAATCCCAGCTCCTCTGGGCCGTGGGTCAGACGGCAGCTGTCTTTTCTATCCTATTGTCCTGAGCGGTCATCCCTGACTGACCTGAAATGCCGATACCCTGGCTGTCCACTGGGAGAGGTGCCTCGGCCGAGACAGCGGCAGCTACACTTGTAGAGACCAGAGGTTGAGAGCTCAGTCCTCGTCACGGTGCTTGGAGAAAGTCCTGCATTTGTGCCATTTCCAAATTGGGGCAGTGGGAGCAGGGGGCAGCCTGCTTGAGTCCCCACAGCTCCTCAGAGACAGGGTCAGGCCAGATCCAGAGTTCTGACGTCACATCCCTTTGTTCTTTGCGATGGCACCCTGGACGATGCAGATGACCGTGTGAGAAGGTTCTCCCAGCCGAGAGGAGTCCAGCAGCTCGGACTGTTGCGTTTCCACATTTGTGGTATTGTGGGGGGCTTTTGAGAGCCTCAGCTCGATGTTGACGGTCGACTTTTCAAACCCTCGAATCCCCCTCTATATGAAAGTTACACGCTTTGCTTTTCAGAATAATTTACTCCAACGTGACTTCGATCCGTGTGAGGGCCCTGGAGGCTGGGGGTGGAGCTGCAGAAGGTGCAGGGGATTCAGAATCCTGGAGCGGGAGTCGGGGGCATGGAAAGGACCCAGCTGGGTTCAGTCCCAGGGCCTGGGCTCTGTAATCGCCAACAGTGTGGACAGAGTGGGCTGAGCTGGGGTAGGGCGGTCACTGGGAAGAGAACTGGGGCTTGACCTTGGGGGAAGACAGGAGAGACAGAGGATAGCCCCAAGGGAGAAAGAGCTGGTCCCTAGAGGGCCTTTCTTGAGGAAGGGCCATGGCCTGGGTGAGTATTTCTGGTAAAGAGAAAAGCTGTGCAGGAGAATCACCCTGGGAGATGGCAGGACGCGGACTTCAGGGACCAAGAGAAAGCAGTGTCGGGGGAGGGCTTCTTTGGGGCAGAAGGTGGTGAAGCTCTAGCCCAACGGTCAATCTCCGGCCTAAGGTCTGGGTCAGGAACCCCTGTGGAGCCTCCCAAAAGTGCATGTGCTGGGCCCTGGCACACCAGAATTTTTGACTCAGCAGCTCTGTGGAAGACCGAGCATCTGTTTTCAGAAAGTTCAAGGGAGATTCTGATGGCCTCCAGGGCTGAAGGTCCTGATCTGACCTGCACCCCAGAGCTGGCCCTTGGTCACCACGTCTTTTTTTTTCCCTGATGCTTTGGCACCTGGGTCTTACTGCCTCTGGAGGGACGTCTCCTGTCGGTTGAGCTAATTCAAACCTGCCCATCTGGAGCTCACATCCCCAAGTTGGTCGGGTCCTCACACTTGGGCAACTACCCACCTGCTTGGTCACCCTTGCCCAAGAGTCAGCAGCTTGCTTGGGTTAACCGAGGGCATGCCCTTTGAGTCGCCCTTGGTCTTCTGGCGGTTAGAGAGCAGCAGAACTCTGAAGAACCATTACTGGGTCAGCTAGCGTCCCATAGAGCTGGGCAGGGAGGGGAGGGTCCTGGAGCCAGCCCAGCAGGCAGCAGCGACTTCAAGGCAGTCTTCCTGTTCGAGGCAGCCTCCGCCACCCTCTCCGCTCTCTCCACGGCACACTTTGTCCCAGTCAGATTTTTTTCTTGCTCCAAATCTCTCTTCCTTTGTCTTTGTGCCCTTTCCACATTAACTGCCCACAACATGAACTCGAAGTACGTTTGAGGTTATTTTTTAAGGTTCAGCAAGCAAAAGTTCGCCTGCCTTTTTCATTTAAATATTTGACAGGCATCCACGACTCTCGTAAGTCCTCTTCACAATTGAATTAACTCCAGGTGGCCCTGTCTGGACCCTCTTTGAAGTAGATTGGAGACCCTCAAAGAGCAGTGGTCTCCTCATCATTGCGAGGACTAAGGACACACGGTCATGAGCTGATTTTATTTCTGGCACCTCAGTTTACCTAACTGTAAAAGACAGGCTTCCTTCAGCAGACTGCAGCCAGTGATGCCTTGCACTGTGCTGGGCACTTGGAAGGACACAACAGAGTGACACAAAATCTGCTTTTCCTGGGAGTAGTGATATTTGCCCAGGGATACTGGCGGATTGGTTCAGATAAATCAACATCATTTCCACAGAAGAAAGCAAGACACAAAAGACAGCTTTGTGCTCTTACCCATCGGCCAAGATCCAGGCCCTGCGTTCTTGGAGAAGATCTGGCCTTGGTGCTGGTGAGCTCAGCCTGGGAGATTGCAGGCTGCTGCCTCGTGAACTTCTCCTGCGGTCACCATGTGAGTGCGCGAGCCTGGGCAAGCATCGAGACCACCGGATCGCCCCTCCTCTCCCCGCTCAAGTGTCCAGCAGCGGGGATGAGGATACACTCGAAAGGGGCTGATCAAGCCAACAAGTGACTTTCAAGAGTTTTCAGCGACATGGAAACGTTTGTGGCATGAGGTTACACTGAAAAGCGCACTCTTGATTCGGGTGTTGTGCCACATGGGCTGCACAGGCCACCGTCGTTCTGGGGTGAGGCTGTGGGTCACCCAGTGCTGATCACTCAAGTCCCGGCGCGTCTGGGGAACTTGCGGGGTAGATGAAACTCTGACCAGCACCTTGGAAGGCGACTGCACGAAGAAAGAGAGCTGGGGATGACAGTGATGGGGGCTGGCGGGAGAGGTGTCGCCCTTCGCTCTGGAGGTGACAGGTGAGAAGGGCCCGGGTGTGTCTCCAACAGAGAGTAGACGAGAACGGCGGGGCTGGCCAAGCTCCAAAGCCCACGCTTGTCAAGAAGGGCACCCAGCAGGGTTGGTATGGCTCTTGGGAGCAGCGTCAGCCTACAGAAGTGGTTTCTGTGCTGGAGTAGCCACGTCTTTTTTTCCTGACGCTTTGGCACCTTGGGCCTTGCTGCCCCTGGAAGGACGTGTCCGGCCGGGAGAGCTACTTCCCACATCCCCAAGCTGATCAGGCCCTCACGCTTTGGCAACCACCCGCCTGCCCCTGTGACTGCGGAGCCAGACACAGACGGCGAGAGACTGCCCCTGGCCCAGAGCCCTGAAATGACGCAGACCAGCCAGCCCTAGGTCGGCCTGCCCTGCCTTCGCCATTCCATCCCACGAAAAGCACCGAGGACCACTTGGTGCTTTCCGTGTGACCCCCGTGCCGTGGGACAGCCCCTCCTCTCGGGAACTGTGAACGCTCTTCAGTGGCAGCCATCTCCTCACTGTGCCTCACATTTAAAAGATTAATACATTATGTCTTATGGCAAATACCCAGAAAAGCAATGGCTGCCTTGACAAGGATGACGACGCACTGTGGAAACAGCATCTGGCCCTGTGATGGGGGGGAGCCAGGAAAGCTGGAAGGAGGGGCCGAGGCGCCCGGGGTGCATCTGGATGCCAGCGATGGGAAACACAGCCCGGGGAGCCCTAGAGCTGCAAGGGCGGGCCCCTTTCCAGAAGACCTGGGCCCACGCGAGCAGAAGGAAAGCCAGGGAGAGGCGTGGGCTACGCATAAAACAAGAGGAGGTGACGGGGAACGTATGGGACGCCACAGGGCGAGGGGCGCACTTCTGCTTTCCATCTGCTCCTGGACTTTCCTGAGATGAACAGTGAATACATCACACTTGGGAGATGGGGAGAGGTGTTTTCTTTTTCAGGTGTTTTTTTTTAAAGTGCTCTCCCTGTCTACAGAGGACAAATTTTAAAAATGAAACAGTGGAAGGGTGTGGCCAAGGGGAACCCGCCCTTAGGGTCCTGTCCCTAAGTAGAGGCAGGAACGGGGATCTCCACACCCGGAGGCGGGAGTCAGCTCCGATGGGTCACCTGCTGGTTGGCTTCCCAGCCTGGCCTCCCAGCTGGAAAGACTTTCACTTTGTAATGTCAGTGTGAAACCACGTGTGGCAGGAATACAGGTGCAGCCAACTCCAAGCACCCACAGGGCAACTGTGGCGAGCTAGCTGGGGAGGGTTGGACCGGAGCCTCGGGGCCTGAAAGGCGGAGTGGGGGGGAGGGGTGGGGGAGGACCACATCTTCCCAGTTTGCCGACAGAGGCCCCAGGCCCGCTGTCCTCAGCCCCCGGTTGGCAGCGGCAGAAAAGTTTCCCTGCTCAGGCATCAGGAGATGGACGACCTCACCCGGTGACACCAGCCAGCTGGGCACACCGTTCCCTTGCTAGGCTGCAGTTCACTCATCTGCGAAGCGGGGTGACTGTGACGAGGTAGCATTATCAGACCCTGACTTGGGGGACGTTTCTCTCCCCCACTCAAGCAGGGAGTGAGCTGTGAGCCCTTTGCCCTCAGAGTGGCCCTGGCAGTAGCAGGAGGAGGAATGGGCTTAAAGTGAGTCTTCCCTGTTCTTCTTTCCAAAAGCCTAAGCCCAGAAAGGAGAGGATTTGTTTGTGAATGAAACGCCTTTGCTAGAAGCAGGGAGGAAGAGCAGAGTGGCTCTCTCACAGCGGAGACAGCCCTGCGATCTGGGGAGTAAGGAAGATGAGCAGAGAAGGAAGTCGGCAGAAGAAAGAGGGGACCCGGGGCGGGACGAAGGAGGCCTTCCCCGCGACTCGTGCAGACGTGAGGGTTCTGCCTCGTCTGAAGGTGCACGTTTGGTTGCCCTGCCTGGCCAACATGGCCCCGTCAACAAGGATGTGCAAGTAGCGACCGAGTGACTCTTTTCTTTCCTTCTTTTGGAGTTAGGGTCTCACTCTGTTGCCCAGGTTGGAGTGCAGTGGCATCACCGCGGCCTCAACTTCCTGGGCTCGGGAGACCCTCCTGCCTCAGCCTTCTGAGTAGCTGGGACTACAGGTGTGCACCGCCACGCACAACTTTTTTTTTTTGTAGAGACAGAGTCTCGAACTTGGGCTCAAGCGATCCTCTCTCCTCAGCCTCCCGAAATGTTGTAAGTTCAGGTATGAGCCTACTCCTGGCTAAGGGGGTGGCTCTTAAGTGGAATTTAAAACTTAAAATTTAAAATTTTTACAGCCTGGTGATGTAAATATAGGCATCTTCTGTGCCATCAAATAACGACTCCCCATCCCTTCTGCTCCCAGCCCCCGGCAACCACCGCTCCTGCTTCTGTCCCTATGAATTTCACGGCTCTAAATACCCCGTATAAGTGAAATCACACAGTATTTATTCTTTATGGCTGGCTTATTTCAATTAACATAGGGCCCTTAAGATTCATCCAGGTTGAAGCAGGTGTCAGACTTTCCTTTCTTTTTAAGGCTGAATAATATTCCATGGTAATGGCCATACCACATTTTGTTTATCTATTTATTCGTGGAGGGACACTTGGGCTGCATCCATCTTTTGGCGATTGTGAATAATGCAACTACAAACATGGGTGTACAAATATCGGTTCAAGTTTCCTGATTTCAATTCTTTGGGGTGTACACCTGAAAATGGAAAGAATTGCTGAGGCATATGGTCATTCTTTTATTTTCTCTCTTGTTTTTCCTTGAGTTGGGGTCTCATTCTGTCACCCAGGCTGGAGTACAGTGGCACAATTGTGGCTACTGCATCCTCAGTCTTTTGGGCTCAGGCGTTCCTTCTGCCTATGCTTTCCAAGTAGCTGGGACTACAGGCGCATGCCACCATGCCAGGCTAATTTTTAAAAAATTTATCATAGAGATGTGTACTTGCCATATTATCCAATCTGGTTGGGAGCTTCTGGACTCAGGCAATCCTCTCACCTCGGCTTCCCAAAGTGATAAAATTACAGGTGTGAGACACCACGCCTGGCCTCACATGGTAAGTCTATGTACAACTTTTTAAGGAGCCACCAACAGGGGTTGCATCATTTTACTATCCCTCCAGCAGTATACAAGGTCTGCAATTTCTCCACTTCCTCACCCGCACTTGTTGTTTTCTTTTCTTTTCTTTTTTTGGATATATGTCAAGTGTGAAGTGATATCTCATTGTGGTTTTGATTTGCATTTTCCTAGTAACTAGGGGTGTTCAGGATCTTTTCATGTGCTTTTTGAAAATTATAATCTTTGAAGAAATGGCTATTCAAGTCCTTTTTGTTTTAAAAAAAATAATCAGGCTGGGCTCGGTGGCTCAACCTGTAATCCCAGCACTTTGGGAGGCCAAGGTGAGTGGATTGCCTGAGCCCACGGGTTCAAGACCCCTCCGGGCAACTTGGCAAGACCTCATCTCTACAATACATCAAAAATTAGCCGGGCGTGGTAGGGCACGCCTCAGCCTTCCGAGTAGCCGGAATTACAGGCGTGCCCTACCACGCCCAGCTAATTTTTTGATTTATTATAGAGATGAGGTCTCGCTAAGTTGCCCAGGCGGGTCTCAAACCCGCGGGCTCAGGCAATTCATTCACCTCGGCCTCCCAAAGTGTGGGATTACAGGTTGAGCCACTGAGCCTGGCTAAAAAAAATCAATTTTTAAAAAATGGGTTCTCACTATATTGCCTAGGCTCCACTTGAACTCCTGGGCTCAGGTGATCTTCAGGCCTTAATCCCTTGAGTAGTTGGGACTACAGGCAGGGACCACACCTGACTTCTTTGTCGATTTTTGCAGTCAGTTGTCTGTTTTCTGTTGTTGAGATAAAGTCGTTTGTATATGCTGGATATTAATTTTTTATTAGATACAGTTCTTACAAATACTTCTTCCCATTTTGTTACTTGCCTTTTCACTATCTTGATAGTGTCCTGTGATGCACAAAAAATTTTAATTTTGATGAAATTCGATTTGTCTATTTTCTTTCTATTTTTTGATATCTATGCTTTTGGTGTCATATCCAAGAAATTATTGCCAAATCCAAGGTCATGAAGCTTTTCCTCGATGCTGTCTTCCTCAAGTTTTATAGTTTTAGCTCTTATGTTTAGCCCTTTGATCAAGTTTCAGTTAATTTTTGTGTATGATATAAGGTAAGGGTGAAACTTTATTCATTTTCATGTGGATATCCAATATTCCCAACACCATTTGTTAAAAATTCAATTCCCATTGAATATTCTTAGAACCTGTGTTAAAAAATCAACTGACCATATTTATGAGGGTTTATTTCTGGGCTCTTTATTGTGTTCCATTGGTATACATTATATCAGTGTTGTACTGTTTTGCTTTTGTTGTAACTTTGCAGTAAGTTTTGAAATCAGGAAATGTGAGAGATCCAAATTTCTTTCTTTTTCTAGATTGTTTGACTATGTAGATCCCTTGGGATTTTATATAATTTTTGAATGAGTTTTTCTGTTTTAGCAAAATACACAACTGGGATTTTGATAGACATTATATTGAATCTGTAGATTGCTCTGGGCAGGATTATCATCTCAACATTACTAAGACTTATAATGCATGAAAACAGAATGTCTGTCCACTTATTGATATCTTCCTTAATTTCTTGCAACAATGTTTTATAGTTTTTACTGTACAAGTTCTTTGACTCCTGAGTTAAGTTTATTCTTAAGTGTTTTATCTTTTTGATGTTATTGTAAATGCAATTGTTTTCTTACTTTCTTTTTTTGTTTTCTTGATTGTTGGAGTAATAGAAATGGAACTGAATTTTGTGTGTTGATTTTTTTACCCTTAACATCACTAAATTTGTTTATCAGCTCTAAGAGTTTTTGTGTGTGTACGGTTCTTAAGGGTTTTCTGCACATAAGAGATGATTTTACTTCTTCCTTTTCAATTTGAATGCCTTTTACTTATTTTTCTTGCCTAATTGCTCTGGCTAGAATTGCAAGTACTACGTTGCATATGAGTGCCAAAAATGGGTCTCCTCATTTTTGTTCCTGATCTTAGTGGGAAAGCTTTCCATCTTTCATCATTCAGTATGATGTTAGTGATGAATTCTCATATATGGTCTTTGCTATGTTGATGAAATTTCCTCTTACTCTTTATCTATTGGGTATAATTATTTTGTTATCACAAATGAGTGCTGAATCTTGTCAAATACCTTTTCTTCATCAGTTCAAATGATCATGTGAGTTTTGATTTCTTCGTGTTATTAATGTGGTATATTGCACTGATTAATTTTTATATGGTGAAACATCCTTACATTCCAAGAATAAGTGCCACTTGGTAATGGTGTATAATCCTTTTAATATGCCACCAAATTTGGTTTGCTATACTTTGTTAGGGATTTTTGTATCTATCTTTAAAAGGAATGTTGGTCTGTAGTTTTCTTGTAGTTTTTACATCTTTTTCCTAGCTTTGGTATTAAAGTAATGCTGGCTTTATAGAATGAGTTAGCAAGTATTTCTCCTTCAATTTTTTTTTTTGGAAGAACTGAGAATTATTGGTGTTAAATATTCTTTAAAATTTAGCAGGTCAGGCATGGTGGCTCAAGGCTATAATTCCAGCACTTTGGGAGGCCGAGGTGAATGGATTGCCTGAGCCCACGGGTTCGAAACCAACCAGGGCAACTTGGCAAGACCTCATCTCCACAATAAATCAAAGAATTAACTGGGTGTGGTGGCACATGCCTGTAGTTCCAGCTACTTGGAAGGTTGAGGCAGAAGGAGCACCTGAGTCCAGCAGGTTGAGGCTGTAGTGGCTGTGAGCATACCATTGAACTCCAGCCGGAGCAACAGAGTGAGAGACTCCAACTAAAAAAAAAAAAAAGTAGAATTTACCAGCGATGCTATCTGCTCCTGAGCTTTCCTTTTTTGGGAGGTTTTGAGAAGTGATTCAATCTCCTCATTAGTTATAGGTCTGTTCATATTTTCTATTTCTCTATGAATCGGTTGTTATAGATTTATATATTTTAGGAATTTTTACAATTGTATGTATTTAATCCAATTTGTTGGTGTATAATTGTTTATGTATTGCTTTTTTTTTTTTTTGAGTTGGAGTCTCACTCTGTCGCCCAGACTGGAGTGCAGTGGCCGCTCCCGGCCACCGCAGCCTCGACCTGCTGGGCTCCGGCGATCCTTCCACCTCAGCCTTCCAAGTAGCCGGAACTACAGGCGTGCGCTACCACACCCAGCTAATTTTTGATTTATTGTAGAGATGAGGTCTCGCCAAGTTGCCCAGGCGGGTCTCGAACCCGCAGGCTTAGGCAATCCACTCACCTCAGCCTCCCAAGGCACGGGATTACAGGCTGAGCCACTGAGCCCGGCTTTTCTTCATTTTTAATGTAATCATTTACAATTGCACTTTTTTTCTTAGCACCACTTTCGCTGCACCCACAAGTTTTTTTTTTTTTTTTTTGAGTTGGAGTCTCACTCTGTCGCCCAGACTGGAGTGCAGTGGCCGCTCCCGGCCACCGCAGCCTCGGCCTGCTGGGCTCCGGCGATCCTTCCACCTCAGCCTTCCGAGTAGCCGGAATTACAGGCATGCGCCACCACGCCCAGCTGATTTTTTTGATTTATTGTAGAGATGAGGTCTCGCTACCCAGGCGGGTCTCGAACCCGCGGGCTCAGGCAATTCACTCACCTCAGCCTCCCAAAGGCGCGGGATTACAGGCTGAGCCACCGAGCCCGGCTTCACAAGTTTTAATATGTTGTGTTTTCATAAGTATTTGTCTCAAAATATTTTCCTCATTTCTATTGTGGTGTTTTCTTTGATCCATTGGTTGAATGTGTTGCTTAATTTCCACATACTTATGGATTTTCTAGTTTTGTGTTATTTGTTTCTAGTTTCATTCCATCATGATTGAAAATATATTTTGTATGATTTCAAAATTTTAAAATTCACTGATACTTTTTTTGAGGTCTAATTTATGGAGTATTCTGGAGAATGTTCTACATGTTCTTGAGGAAAGTGTATATTCTGCTGTTTTTGGATAGAGTATTCTGTTAGGTCCAAGTGATCTAGAGTGTTACTCAAGTCTTTTACTTCCTTTTTGATTTTCTGTCTGGTTGTTCTACTCATCGTGGAGAGTGAGGTATGGAAGACTTCAGCTATTGTAGAGTTGCCTGTTTCTCCCTTTAATTTTGTCAATGTTTGCTTTATATATTTTGCATCTTTGTTGTTGGATACATATCTGATTATAATTGCTATATCTTCTTGATGATTTATTCTTTTATCAATACATCATACCTTTTTATTTAAAGCTATTTGAACTTTTAAAAATTTAAGGTCTATTTTGTCTGATATTAATATAGCCACCCTAGTTTTCTTTTAGTTACTATTTGCATGAAATTGTCTATCTTTTCATTTTTAGCCTGTCTTAGATCTATTTGTATTTGTACTTGTATTTTTTATTTAGCCTGTTTTAGATCTAAAGTGTGTCTCTTACAGACAACATATGATAGGTCATGTTTTAAAATGCATTATGATAGGAAAGCTTAATTGACTTACATTACAGTAATAACTGATAAAAAAGATTTGCTTCTGCCATTTGGCTATTTTTTCTGGATGCCTTTCAGCTTTTTCGTTCTTTGTTTCTTCCATTACCGCCTTCTTTTATGTTTAGTTGATTTTTATGCAATGAAATATTTTGATTCCCGTCTGATTTCCTTTTATATGTATTTAAACAGATACTTTCTTTATGTTTATCATAAGACTTACATATAACCTCCTAAGGTTATAACAACTGAATTTAATGGATACCAGCTTCAAGTCAATCATATAAAAACTCTATTCCCACATAGCTTCATTCTCCCTTTTATGTTATTGGTGTCTCAAATGACATCATTATACATTATGTACTCAATAATATAGATTTATAATGATGTTGATGCCTTTTATATTAATTCATTCCTGCAAAAAATAATAAGCGAAGTTAAAAATCAAAATTACAATAATACTGGTTTCATATTTCCCCTTCTTCGTATGGTTTTGAATAACTGTCTGGTTTCCTTCCATTTTAACCTTAACAATTTCCTTTAACATTTCTTGTAGGGCAGGTAACGAACTCCCTCAGTTTTTGTTTACCTGGGAATGTCTTAATTTCTTTCCTATTTTTAAAAGATAATTTTTCTAGAATTTCAGTTGACAGGTTGTTTTTTCTTTCAGCATGTTAAATTGTCTTTTAGTTGCTTTCTGATATTCAAAGTTTCTAACGTTAATTCTGCTGATAATCTTATTGACCGTTTATTGCAAATCATGAGTTGCTTCTTTTTTGCTACTTTTAAGATACCTTGTCTTTTGACAGTTTGACTGTAATGAGTTTGGGTAGAGGCCCCTTTGCGTTTATCCTACTTAGAGTTCTTTGAGTTTCTTGAATTTACAAATTCATGTCTTACATTAAATCTGTGAAGTTTTCACCCATTATTTCTTCTTCTCATCTTTCATCCTCTTCCTCTCTCTTCTCCTTCTGGGGCTTCATTATGCCTGTTAGATGATGTCCCACGGGTCTCTTGGCTCTGTTCACTTTTTTTCTTTCTGTTCCTCAGATAAGATAATTTAAATTGTCCTGTCTTTAAGTTCACTTATCTTTCTTCTCCCTGTTGAAATCAAATCTGCTGTTGAACCTCTCTAAGGAATTTTTTATTTTAGTTATTTTAATTCAGCTCCAGAATTTCTATTTGGTTCCTTGTATAATTTTGGTCTTTTAAAAATATTGTCATTTTGTTTATTATTTTCCTGATTTCATTTCATATTTTTACCCAAATTTGTCTCTAGTTATTTGAATATGTTTTAAACAGTTGTTTTAAAGTTTCTGGCTACTAAGCATGATCTCTAGTCTTCCTCAAAAAATTTTTCTGTCAATTTTTTTAACACTGAATGGGTCGTGTTTTTCTGTTTCTTTGTATTTTGTTTTGTATCTTGTGTTTCTTTTTATCTTGTGTTTTGTGTGTGTGTGTGTATGTGTGTATGGGGGGAGAGAGAGAGAATTGTGCATCTCATTGCTATAATATAGAAATTTTAAAAATTAAAATCTTTTATTTTCCCAGAGGTTGCTTTCTTTTGGTTAAAAATTATCGCAACCTGTAGCAGTCCATTTGGTTTGAGATTTTTCTGAACTTTTTTCAAGACCATTCCTTGTCATGTGCAATCACTGAAGTCTCCGTTCTGCTAACTTATGTTCAGCTAATATTTTGGCAGAGGTTTTTTTTTTTTTTTTTTTGAGTCGAAGTCTCACTCTTGTCACCAGGCTGGAGGAGTGCAGTGGCATGCTCATGGCCACCGTAGCCTCGACCTGCTGGGCTCAGGCGATCCTTCCACCTCAGCCTTCCAAGCAGCTGGAACTATAGACACAAGTCACCACACCCGGTTAGTTTTTGTGATTTATTGTAGAGATGAGGTCTCACTAACTTGCCCAGGCTGGTCTTGAATCCCTGGGCTCAGGCAATTCTCTTGCTTCCCAAAGTGCTGGGATTACAGGCTGACCCACTGTGCCAAGCTGACATGTTTTTTGAATGCTAAGGGCTCTCTTGGTCTTTGAAGATAGTATCTATGTTGGGGAACTTCTTCAAGATTAGTGAGAGCCCAGGGATTAACACAGGTAACAGCTGAAGGTGTCCTCGGGACATGCGAGCATGCATCTTACCTGAGCACCCATGCCTTTCAAAGTTTTTCTGTAGACACAGCTGCTTTTGAATGTCCTGATTTCCCAAAGAGCCTCACTTCAGCTTCTCATCTGGGCCTTAGATGGTCTGTTGTGTGCCTCCACTCATAATTCCCTGCTTCAGGCCTCTGTAAGTCTGTAGCCACCTTGCAGCTTTTATGAGCAGCATCTACTTCTTTCCCCGACATTTTCTGAGTTATGTGACACAGACCAGTGCGTCCGTCCTTCATGGTGCAGAAGAGATGTGCACCATGAGTTGCAAGTAATGTCTTGCTTTGATTCTTCCAGTTCAAGGGAAGGAACTTGAAACTGGGCTGGTTGCTGCTGTTGCTGCTTCAAGACCAAGGCTGCCACCACCCTGGGGACAGCTGGAATCAGCATAAGTAGAAACACCACAAAACTTTCTGACCCTTTTAAAGATGGCTTTTTCTTGATTAGGCATTCAGTTGGTGGCTGAAACCTTTGATTACTGTCCAGTGTTCTGATAAAGTTCGTTCAGAAAGTTTCTGGGATTGTTTTCCTTCCTTAAATGTCCCATGGGAAATAAAAGCTTGGAGCTTCCTAGTCTGTCATTTTGCCAATATTCCAGCTTCAACAAATTCTTTAATCATGTGTTAACACGTTATATCTGTTTCATCTGAAAGCCTCCTCAGATCTTTGTGGAATGCAGCAAAGAATAAACCCATAAACCCTTGGATAGGTTGCTTGCATCATGGTACCACCTGCGAGGACACTTCTGTGTAGATGCCCAACTAATCTTCATACTGATGCTTTTGTTGAGTCATGCCTCTTCTTTCTTTGGAAACTTGACCCAAGGCCATTTGAAATTATTCACAGCCTGTTTATCAATCTAGTGGAAACTTGAACTTTAATACTATCTCCCCCATTTGTGTGTGTGTGCACATACATGTGTGCTATGGAAGGCCCGGTAGGGGACGGGGATGGCAAATTCTTTCTCTTTTCCTAAAATGGCAGAAGAATGCCCATCTCACTCCCTCATTCCTCCACCCGAGAAGCTCCCAGTTTGGCGCACTTCTCCCCAAAACCTCACACCCTCCCTTGGAGTGGGTCTTCCCACCCACGTTTCCTCCACTGTTGGTTTTAGACCAGAAGTGCTTTCTGTTCAGAATCAGCCACCCAGTTAGTAGCAGAACCGAAGAGAGAACAGAACTCGGTGGCCGTCCGTTGCCTCCAGCGCCACCTGAGTCCGAGTCAAAGAAACGTTCACCATGACCAAGGATGGTGCCGGGGGTCTCCTTCATCAACACGTCACACAGAGAACCCTGGGAAGGCTGCAGGGAAGGAAGCAGTCAGTCAACCGGGCCCCAGCCTTCTGGCCCCCCAGCGCTCTTCCTGTTGCCGAGGACACCGTGCAGGAGCCTTTGGAAAGAGGTTTTAGTTGGAAGAAGTGATGAGAGAGGAAGGAAACCCTTTGTGCCAGGCAGCCCGCTTTTCCCCTTGACTTGGCCTTGTGAGGAAGTGAGCCTGAAGGGCCTTTGGCGTCACAGCTGGTGTTGCCGCCTGGAAATCAGATATGTGTACGGGGAGGGTGTGTGAACCATTAACCTGTGAGACAGAACCTGAGCTCAGCCGAGAGCAGCCCCCAGAGCTGCAGGGACACCACTTTCCGGCAGAGGCCTGGTCACAAGGGCTGTCTGCACGTCCTCCATCTGCACCTTCCAGCCCCAGGCCACAGGGAATCAGATAACGGAAGGAAGTCTCCCCCAGATGTCTGTCTGGTCGAAGCTGCAAGGCCTGCTTGCTTTGACTTATCAAACAAAAGAAGGCATTTAATTTTTCTCTTCTGTCTTTCTCTGATGAGCCAGGCTATCTCCTTCCTAGGCCTGTGGAGAGAGGCCATTCCAAACAGAGGACACAGATGATGACTCAGAGGATGAGGAGCGCTGGAAGCAGACCTGCCTGACCTGGTCCCACCTCCTTGTTTCACAGATGGAAAGGGAGGCTCAGAGAGTGGCGTGAGTTTTCCAGTCTCACACAGCTGAGGTGTTCCCGCTGAGGTGACAGCCCGACTGTGGAGACAGGACAGACGTGCGTGCTGTCTGAGGAGTGCATCTCTCTGCCCCTACTCACCTATCCTCCCCCACCTAGCTCCAGTCAGGAGAACGAGCCACGAGCTTTCCTGTAAGGTGAATGAGGCAGGGGTAGTTTTCCTCCAGAAAGCAGGGCAAAGCCTTTGACTTGATCAGGCCGACTTCGGTATACGATGCCCACTAACGGTTGCAGTTCTTTTGAATTCCCTTCCTTTGGTAGCTGATGTTCCCTTTGAAAACAAACAAACAATACAGACACACCCAGGCTGAGCCCCTGCTGATATTTCAGTGCATGAACAACCAGCTGATGTGTACACTGGGCTGGTTTGGATATTTATATACCCAAGGGCTTTTTCAAAGAATCCATACAAAGTCCAGTTTGTTTGCAAGTCCTAGCTCCTTTGTGTGCGATGGAAGGGCTGGAAATGGGTGTTCTGCTGCTAAGGATATATCAAGGTAGGACTCTGTCTAGACATTTAACTCAAGCCAGCATACAAATACTGAATGTGAACTTCCTGTCTGTGCTTTATCTCAGGATTATCGGTGGTCCTGTCCTTTCTTCACAGCACCTCCCTTTCTTTCATACTCATTTAATTACAGAATTAGTAAAAACTGATTTAGCAATTATGACTCAGAGAATAGGGCCAGCTGCATGGGCATGGGACAGAGGGGTCCTGCACTTGACTTAATATTTATCTGTGGCTGTCTTGAGACTCTTAGTAACCTTTGGATAAGTGCCCATATTTTCACTGGCCACTGGGCTTTGCAAGTTATGTAGCTGGTCCTGTCAGGATATATGACTTCCAGTCTCTGCTCATATTCGATGGATGACTTTGGCCAAACTATACATTTTGAGCTTCCGTTTCCTCATCTATACTTCTACTAGGACAGTGGCTGCAATATTTACTCAGTGCTAAATTCCCAACCCTAGTATGGTGCCTCACATTTGTAAGGGGTGGACAAATTCTTGTATAATAAATGAATTAATATCAAAGAAAATCTGTGGCTTGAGATTTGAGAAAGGATGCTGAATTTATTAAGAGTCATAAAGAGGCCAGGTGCTGTGGCTCATGCCTATAATCCCAGCACTTTGGGAGGCTGAGGCGAGAAGACTGCCTGAGCCCACGGGTTTGAGACCAGCCTGGGCAACTTAGTGAGACCTCATCTCTACAATTAATCAAAAAATTAGCTGGGCATGGTGGCGTGTGCCTGTAGTTCCAGCTACTTGGAAGACTGAGGTAGAAGGATCACCTGAGCCCAGCAGAACACCGATTTCCAGTCCTTCCATCACACACAAAGGAGCTAGGATTTGCAAACAAACTTGACTTTCTATGGATTCTTTGAAAAAGCCCTTGTGTATATAGATATCCAAACCAGCCCAGTGTACATATCTGGCGGTGGCCTTGAGTGTGCCACTACACTCCAACTGGGTGACAGTAAGACTCCAACTAAAAAAAAAGAGTTTATATGTCTTTATAAGACAAATGTATTGAATAACCATTAGGAAGTAAGAATGACAGCAGCACTGAGCATCTATTTTTTGATTGCTTCTCTGGTGATTTACTAAACAGTGGACAAGGAGAAAAGAAAGACTTCAGTGGATAGACCCGGGATTGATGCCAGACATCTCATTGGATCTTATAAATTCTTCATCTTTGCATAAGCACTCATGGAAAAAGCCTCTCAAGTTGTAAAAAAAAAACTGCAGAGAAAGCTCTGTATACTGCATTTCAGGCCAAGGTCTAATTCAAATGCAACCTGGGAAAAGTCCCATTTGGAAAAGCTTTCTGCCTACAGAACTGTATCCCCCTTTAGTATTTTGGTCTCACTCAAAGCAAAGGCAGAGCGAAAGCTTTGGCCTGGGATGCAAGAGGCCTCTCCTAAGGAGGCCTCCAGGACAAGGTATGGGTTTGGACTGGATAAAAGCTCAACCTCAGCTCCAGCAAATCTGGGAGGCGTCTGGTGAAAGGCTGAGCTGGACCTGTCTCAGGACTTCCTGATGATCTTTCTGTCTCCTTCTCTGCCCCAGCGTGTGTCTCAGAAACCAAACTTAAGGGGGCCCTACCACTGGCTGCCCAGGCATGTGGCACAGCCCCATTTGAGACATAACCTCTGTTTCTACTCAGTGCCACAGCTGGAAGATGAGGGCTTGGACCCCAGCAGCTGTGATAATTGCACACTGCATGAGTCATTGGTGCTCCATGTGCGTCACTTTTAATCCTCAAAACCCCTAGAGTGGCTACTATTACACCCATTTTAAAGGTGAGGAAAGGCTGGGCGTGGTGGCTCAGCCTGTCATCCCAGCACTTTGGGAGGCCGAGGCGAGAGGATTGCCTGAGTCCGTGGGTTCAAGACCAGCCCAGGCAACTTGGTGAGACCTCATCTCTACAATCAATCACAAAAACTAGCCGGACATGGTGACGTGCGTCTGTAGTTCCAGCTACTTGGAAGGCTGAGGCGGAAGGATCGCCTAGGTCCAGCAGGTGGATGCGCCGTGGCCATGAGCATGCCGCTGCACTTCAGCCTGGGCGACAAGAGTGGGACTCCAACTCAAAAAAATAAAATTAAATCAAAAAGGTGAGGAAAAGGAGGCTCCGATAGGCTAAGCCATTTGACTGAGCTCTCGCATTTATGAGTGGTAGGACCAGGATCTGAGCCCAGCTCGCTCAGGCTCTAAAGCAGGTGCTCTTCCTCATCTGCGATCTGCGACCCGCCCTTTGATCTGGGCCTGGCCAGGGCTCGCTAGTGGGATGGGGGAGCACGAGAACTTGCTTGAGAGACCATGATGAACGGGCCACAGGAATGGCCTGGAGCTGGCTGTGAGGCTGGACCCCCCTGAGCGTTGGGCTCGTTTGTTACCTATCACGGCAGCAGCCGCGGACAAGCACAGCGTGGCTTCTCTTCCTGGGAGAAGGTAGCCGGATGACATAGGGATCAGTTCCAGGAGCATCTGGTGACTACGTGGTGTGAAGTCCCAGGCTTGGTTCTGGGAAGCACAGCAGGCAGGGAGTCAGGCACATGCTTTCTTGGCCTTGTGGGCTGATTTGTCCTTCTCCGTCTGACGTTTGCATGTTGCCGTGAAAACTCCTCCCACGCCCTCTTTCTTCACCCACTCTTTCCCCGAGGGATGGAGCCCATCCGTGGCGGCGGCTCCAACTCTGCCACTGCCTGTGCCTCTCACCCTCTCCAGTCTCTGGGCGCCACAAGGAATCGCATTCTAGCGGCCCACTTCCCTTTGTCACGGGCCATCTGAAGCCCCCTCAAGCCCAGCAATTCCCACACTCAAGTCTGAGCCTTTTCCTTCTGGTAATCACAGGGGAAGTCCCGTCCCTGCATCTGCTGCCAGAGCCACTCCTGCATGTCCCTGGCAGAGCTCACCAGGGCTGCAATCTGGTGTTTGTGCTCAGGGAGCTGCCTTTCTCCTTCGTGGGAATTGAAGCCCCTTGAGGGCATCCACAGATGTGCGTGCGGTTAAGAACATTCGCCTGCGGAACAAGGTCGGAACTCTCACAGATGTCAAGGCTCTCAGAGACCACGCTTCTCTGTGAATGACCCCACCTGTTATTGTGCTCACCCTGGGTAAGGAGGGGCACGCACGTGTGTGAAGAACACGACTGTCGCCTTGAAAACACACCAGGGAGCTGGAGTCCCTGGCCTTGTCCGCTGGCTCCCAGGAGCTGCCCTCGGTCCCCTCTTCAGGGACAGGGCACTTCCTCACCACCCTGTCTCCCCACTCCCCAGCCCTGCCTCTTGTGGCCTGCTTCTCCCGCTTTCCAGAGTGTCTCTGTGCAACCACGAGAGAGGAGCAGAGACAAGCAACTGGCATGGAACCGACTCCTAGAAACAGGAAGGTAGGGCTGTGTGATCCCGGCCCTGGGAGTTCACAGCGACTCTTCGGGGCTGGTGTTTTTGCCTTTTATCTTCTTAGAATTTTAATGTGCTGCAGACTCTAACCTTCTTACTTCTTTTCTGGAGATCGCCCCGTTTTGCGTCTTTCTCCAAAGGGCCCATTTGAATCTTGTCTTCGCCGTTAGCAATGTTTAGATAGGAACAGTTTTAGGGTAAAGTGATCCCTGGAATGATTCAAGCTAACATTTTCTTTTGTTTCAGAATTGCATGCTTATTGTTTCCAGCTAGGACCCCAGTCCAAAACCCACATTTCAGCAAGCACATCCACGAGCGATCTCAGAACAGCGAGCTCATGTGTGGTGTTTGTCTTGGCTCGGCCTGTCTGACCGGGCAGGGACTCAGTGTGTGGGGACGGCAGGGGTGGGAGGGTGGAGGGAAACAGATCGGAGCAAGAATGACAGCCTGGGCTGGCTCGATGGCTCAGCCTGTAACCCCAGCACTTTGGGAGGCCGAGGCGAGTGGATTGCCTGAGCCCGCGGGTTCGAGACCCGCCCGGGCAACTTGGCTAGACCTCGTCTATACAGTAAATAAAAAATTAGCCAGGCGTGGTAGCGTGCGCCTGTAGTTCCAGCTCTGTAGAAGGCTGAGGCGGAAGGATCACTGGAGCCCAGCAGGTCGAGGCTGCGGTGGCCAGGAGCGTGCCACTGCACTCCAGTCTGGGTGACAGAGTGAGACTCCAACTAAAAAAAAAAAGAGAGATTGACAGCCTGGTCCTGAGCCTGTGTTAACGGCAAGGCCACCGGCCTCTGGGGCTCAGGCAGCTCCTGCAGGGAAGCCTGGCACCTCCTTGCTGGTCCTGTGTCCACCCTTTTTGAGCCTCTGCAGTCTTGGACTTTGGCTTGCATTCTTCTGCTCAGCCATGACAGTTTGGCTGCTGGTCAGAGACGGTCTGAGTGGAGTGGAGAGGCAGACCAAGGAGTTGCTGCGTCCAGGCAGTCTCCCTGCACAGGTATCACCTCATAGCCAGGTCAGCCCCAGGCCTCATTCTCTCCCGTTTCTTGCCTGCCAAGGACGACGCCCCAGAGGCAGAGCCCGACAAGCTCCACCACCTGTCGTGTCTGTAGGATCTGCTTCCCACAGCCTGAGTCTTCCCTGACACCCACACCCCATCCGGAACCCTCCTTACTGTTGCCAAAAAGCCCCCAAGCCTCACGGGGCCCCTCCTTGCCCTTTCGCCTCAAAACCTCTGCCGGGCCCCGGTCGCAGGGCCCATCAGCCGGCCTTCCCAGAGAACCAGTCTCCACACACACAGGGCTTCAGAGCTGGAGAACTCGGGAGCCTGTGGCGCCCAGGCCTCGAGTCGACGGGGGCTCAGGACTTGGCTCTCGGGTCCTGCGTGCAGGGCTTGGGGATGGGAGTGGGGGTGACTGTGCTTGGGCTGAGGCTGTAACACGATTCGGACTGCATTTTGAATTTGGTGGGCGATGTGGAATCCAGCTAGCACTCATAGTAAGGACTTTCGTGTGAGAAAATGTGCCGTGCATTCCATTCACTCAGTCACACCCAGAGCTCTGGGGTGCACAGGAGATAGGTGTTGAGGCTAGGGGTTGGAGTCAGGCGACTCTCCCCTGCTGGCCTTGGCCCGGCTGCAGAACGGAGCTTCCGTCTCTTCGTCTGTCAAAGGAAGACCAGCCCAGTCACTGGACCCTTGTGAAATCCGCCGTACGAGGCCTCGCCCGCGGCCCTCAGCCACAGAAGCATCCTCATCACAACCTGTTTCTACATGCTGGATAGCTCGGATGTCGGCAAGGATCTTTTGCACGTGGAAAAGTTCAGTGGCCTCCGGACTAGAGAGAACCGAGACCGTGCCAGCTCTCCGAACTAGCACTCCAGCCTGGCACACGACAAGCTGGCATTGTGTTCTGTTCAAAGATGCCACTCACGTCAGAGCTGACTCACTCCCAGGAGGTAAGCGGGTTCTTCGGAGGGATGACCACACCCCCAGTGAATGCATCACTGAGGAGGCTGAGCGACGCTGATTGCAAAAGGAGCATGTCGACTTGTCACACAGTGCCAGATGGCTGACTGCGTCTAATGAAACGAGCTCATGTTGAATCGCCCGTCTCCACGTGTCTCTGTTGTCACTGAAAAGACAGCTGATCGCGGTGGAGGGCTTCAAGTCTTCAGTGACTGCGCCATGGATACAGTCATTTAACTCAGCCATCACTAGCCCTGAGCCCTGTCTGGCTCGGTGGAGATGGGTGTGTGGGTGGGGTGGGCTTCTCAGTGTGGCTTGCTGCAGGTGGTAGGGCCAGGCCAGGCATGGGGGCAGCATAGGCTTCTGCTCACACATCTCTAAGGCTGCCCCGTTCCTTCTCTTCCCTCTCCGGCCCCTCTCCCCTCTCCCCTCTCCAGACATAGAGCCTGGGGGGAGGCAAGGAGGTCGGCGGGGCGAGCGGTAGGGCAGCGCTCCCAGAAGCAGCCTGTTTGTGACTTGTGGCAAGAGGACTCTGCTTACCACCCCCCTTCCGGGCTGAGACCCAGCCTGGGCCCCAGGCCCCTGAGGCCTGGTGAGAGCCCAGAGCTGTGTAGCGACTGCACACCCTACATGTGGTGACACCAAACTGAGACATGCTGCAGACTCAAAGGCAGCTGGATTTCAAACCCTTGGAAGCCAGGAAAAAGAAAGTAAAAATATTATTCATGATAATTAATTGATTACATCTTAGAAGAACAATGTTTTTGATACACAAAATTTTAAAAAAGTTCCTAAAGTTAGTTTCACCTGTTTTTTTCCTCCGCTTCTAGTGTTGCTACTAGAAAAGTCAGATGCTGTGCGTCGCCACATGGGAATTCTGCTGGACGGCACTGGTCTGGAAATAATCTGACGCGTAACAAGGTCCAGATGGGCACTTTCAGAGGACTCGGTGAATGTCTGCCGAGCACCTTCTGTGAGAGCTCATCCTGCTGCACCGATGGGTGTCCCACCGCTGGGGAGCAGGGGAAATGGGGTGGGAGCAGGAACGGAGGCTGTAACACCGTTCAGATCGCAGTGGAGGGGTGTGGGGAGCAGCTCCCACCCTGAGCTCAGCCACTGACATCTCCCTAAGCTCGCCCCCCTTAGAGTGTGTCCTACAATTGTCACACTGGAGAAGTCCACAGTGCCCTTGGGTGGACTCCATGGAGTGTCGACTCGGACCACAAGCCCCAGAGCACCCTGGGCCTCTTCTCATCTGCTGAACACCCGCGAGATGGCTGTGTGGTAACATTAGGCCCAGACGGTCAGCTCCGAGAGATCAGGAGCTGCCTGTCCTCCTCTGAGTCCTCGCCTCCGTGGGAGGGAGTCCCACCCTGGGACACCCACAGCACTGAATGCTCACGGAGAGTGGAGTCGAGGCGGGAGGGTGGGAGGGGAGAGGGAAGGAAAGAAACGTTGCCTGGGGTCCTACAGGAAGGCCTTGGCTCACCTTGGATCGGGGACTACTGCTGGGGTTGGCGGGCCTCCAGGGGTGGGGGCGTCGGCAGGTTTTCTTCTCCCGCCTCCCTTGCTCCCTTGTCGCCCCCCCCGCTTGCTTTAGTGCTTGGAACTAAGCACCAGAAGGGAGTGGAGCTCCTAGAAACATGAAAGCGGGAGACAAGCCCCAAAGCTTCCTTGGTCTTTCCCAACCTGCTTTGGGATCCCACCCGCTTGGTCCTAATTGCGGCCGTCCTTGAGGGAAAGGGCGCTCTGGTGGTGCTAAACTGTCGTTCAGCCCCAGGAGGAGGTGGGGTGTGGGGCAAAGGTTCCTGTGGGGCCCTAGCTCAGGCCGCCCGCCTTCCCGCCTCCGGGTCAGGGAAGGCCGCGCCCACCGTCGTCGTACTCCAGCCAGTGTCTTCCAAGCTGCTCACCGCAAACCCTGCGGAAGCGGGGAGACCGGCTGAGTGGCTTCAGCAGCCTGGTGGAAGGTGGGGCAGGTGCGGCTGGCAGTGGAACCGGAAGTCACCGAAGGCCGTGCTCTCGGGAAAGGAAGCGTGGCTTCCCGAAACTCCCCATTGAGGTGTGCCAACGTGTGCGCGTGTGTGTGCATGCTCAGCTGCCACAGAAAATGCTCTTTTGGCTGTGGGTCGTGAGCAGAAGAGTTTGAAGGCCTCTCTGATGTACCAGACGCTTCTAGAAGGAGTCCCTGCTGTCTCCAGATCAGGGAAGTGAGAGCTGGCGGACCATCTGGGGACGGAAATTCTTGGCCTCGTGTCCGAAAAGGCAGTGGGAGGTGGGAGGCGAGGGGGGGAGGAGCAGCGGGTTCGAGTGTCGCGCCCACTTGGAGGCCTCGACAGCCTGTTCGGTGTGTGCCCCGGTGCCCCGCTGCCTGCTGTGCCCACGGCAGGAGGCATAGAAGGTGGCCTCCCCATGCTGGACGCGTAAACGGGTGCATGGAGAGGCCTATGGCCTCCTGGGGGGGCTCCGTCCCATGTGTAGTCATGTGGGGCAAGGCGGGGAGGAGGACCATGGAGAGGTGGCCCTCCCTTGACAGGAGGTACTTTTGCAGAAGCACAGCCCAGCTGTGCTTTGCAGAAGATGAGCTTCATTCCAGCTCCTCAGGAATCCCCACTCTCGCCTTCATCTTTCCTGTGTACGTTGGTCAAAGAGCCCTACAGTGAGCACTTGGGATGCAGATGAACTCTTATTCTGTTGCTGAAGCCATTGTTTTCACTTACTTTTTCCTTTGGTTCCCCTTGAAAGGAGGTACCTACAGAAACCTAGCATAAATTTGGTTTAGTCTTTCTGCCTTCACACAGCCAGTTTTGCTTAGACTTTACCCCTGGTGCTTTGACTCTAGCACAGGTTAGACATAGATCATTCCCGATAGACAGGTTTTAGGAAGTGTTCAGATGTGCTACCGCAGGCCAAGCAGCAGCTTACCCCACCCCCTCAGCAGATCTCCATCAGATGCAAGGCAAGGACAGAGTTGTAGAAGCGATAACAGACCACGTTTTGGTCAAGGAGTTTGTGGACTGCCAATGTCTGACAAAGCCTCTTACAGGAAAACCCCTCCCCTCGTCTCCTCCCATCCAGCCCACCACCTGAGGGCATGAGATGCTAATGTCTGCAGACCTCAAGATCTAAGACTTGTGTGACTATAATCAGCGTCAAAGACCCTCAGCCCTGGACACTCCTCGGGGCCAAAATCCTCCTACCCCAAAGGCCCTTAAATATACCCCGTTCCTGAAGGGCCACACTTGCCTCTGAGCGTCGGCCCGCTCCCCAATCCGTGAAAGGTGAAGAATAAACTTTACTTCTTTGTACTTCCTTACTTGGTTGCAATCTTGCCTCATTCCTGCAGCCTCGGCCTCGGCACCGGCCTCGGCACTGGCACTGGCCCACCTTCCCTCAGTTGGCTGTTTCACCCCTTAAATTGCATCACTATTAAACCCAAGAGGATCAGAAAGTGGGGTGTATTTGGAAACAGCAAGCAGAGTAATGAAATCAACCATGGTTGAAACAGAGCCTGGGAAGGGAGCGACTCAGTCTCCCGGGGCACAAAGACAAGATGACCCAACTCCACAGTGCTTGAGTGTCTGGGCCTGGTGGGTACCTCTAAGGCTACCGGTCATTGTCTCCGGCCTGCACGACTCCCTTCACACCCAGCACAGCCTCAGCGTCCCGTGGGGAAAAAAGAACTCTATCTCCAAGACAGACTTGGAGGTTCACAAGTGACAGCTGGTCCACAATCCCCAGTGCCGCGGAGGACGCACAGCGCTGGCTGTTTCTGCACAAGTAGCAAGATCC